>NC_088352.1:27215000-27242500 GCF_036884655.1 Musa acuminata AAA Group | reverse complement strand
AATCTTAAAAACCATAAGATCAGACTTCTTCCCTTTCCATATCTTATATGGTGTAGACACTACCGACTTAGTTGAAACTCTGTTTAGAAGTTTAGTTGTGGTCTCTAGGGCATATCCATAAAATGTGATGGGTAGGTCGGCAAAGCTCATCATGGACTGCACAATATCTAACAGTAAACAATTCCTCCTTTCAAATACACCATTGAGTTGAGGTGTATAAGGAGGTGTCCATTGGGATAGAATTCTATGGTCCTTGAGGAACTAAGTGATCTCTGTACTCAAGTACTCACTTCCTCAATCTGATTGAAGAGTGTTGATATCTTTTCTAGTATGGTTCTCTACTTTCATTCTTATACTCTTTGAATTTCTCAAAGGTCTTGGACGTGTATTTCATTAAGTACATATATCTATACCTTAAGAAATCATCGGTAAAGGTAATAAAGTAGGAGTAACCACCTATGACATGAGTTGACATGAGTCCATATACATCACGATGTATGAGTTCTAATAGCTTAGTGGCTCTTTCTCTAGTTCCACTAAAAAGAGAGTCGGTTAGTTTTCTATGAAGGCAAGGCTCGTAAGTTGCATATGACTCATAGTTAAATGGATTTAGATATTCATCCATTAGCAACATTTGAATCATTCCCTTATGGATGTGACCTAGCCTATAATGCCCTAGGTATGCACTATTCACCTTATCTCGTTTCCTCTTGGACATACTTGTTGAATCTCGGATTTTGATGATGAAGTCAATTGTGTTAGGATCAAAAGTTGGGGTCAGCACTAGAGCACTAGAGAGGGTGGCGGCGTGCGGGTGGGGTGGGTGTGAATTAGTACAGTAGTAAAATCACGTCTTCAAAAACTTCATTTCGATAAAACCGTTTCTGACGTAAAATCATTTTCGGAAACTTAACTTGAAAGCGAGTTCGTAAAAGTATTGAAGGCAGTAAGCACTTAAAGAGGTTTGCAGTAAAGATAAATTGCACAAATGTAAATGCAAACCAGATTTTAGAGTGGTTCGATCAACGAAACCTACATTCACTTTCGGCTTCCTCCTCTGATGAGGTCACCGGTATGCCTTCCTTCAATAGGCGAAGGCCGATCACCTTTTACACCCCTCGTCTCCTTTTCACGGGTTTAGGAGACAACCCTTACAAGCACTCACTCTCCTCTCTTGATCAGAATTCTAACACTTAGAGTGGAGGAGGGAATTCTAGAGAGATTGTAGCAGCGTTTTCTCACTTTAAAATACTCTGTGCTTGTGTGCTTTAACCAAGGATGAGAGAGATATTTAAAGGCTTTAAGTTGATTCAAACTTGGAGCTTAAAACTTTCCCATCCTGGGTTCCCCAGGCACGAGCGGTACCACTGCCTACGTTGGGCAGTACCACCGCCTAGTGACAGTTTGACTGGCATTGCCCTAGGTAGTACCACCACCCAAGTCTGGCGGTACCATCGCCTGGGGGGGTAGTGCTGGGCGGTACCACCACCTAGCACCCTGCTAGGGGCGGTACAACTGCCCAGACTAGCGGTACCACCGCTTGACATAGTCACGAAGATTATGCCACGACGGTGAGACTTCTTGGGGCATTGTTTGGGCCTCTTATTGGGCCCAACACAGTTAATACATGGGCCTAGCTGGCCCCTAATTGGGTTGGCCCAAATCCAAGCCCAATTACGTGCTAACTATAAAATCCTAAGACATTTGCTAAGCTAAACAAATCCCTATGTCTATTCTTCCAACGAGCTTCCAGCAATCTCTCGGCAATGTTCTGGCGGACTCCCGGTAAGCTCCTGGACTTCACGACGATCTTCTTGGCGAGTTCCAATGAGCTTCTCTGGCAAGCTCCGAGACTTCTCAACTGGTTCCGACCAAACTTCCGACGAACATCCGAACTTTCAACAAACTCTCGAACTCCCAATGAAGTCGCGTCCTTGACTCCGGGACTTCATTTTGCTTCATGCCTTGCTATCATAGTTAATCCTGCATATGTAAAAACATACTTCGATCTAGACAATTAATACTAAGCATTAATCAAGTTGTCCGGCATGTCATTGGTCCCTCGATGCTTCATCCGATTCTTCAACGTATCGTCCTTTCTTGCGGCCTATTGCCCAATCGGCTAGTTGACTCCGCAACTCTGATATCCTTAGCGCAATATCCGCTTTTCTTGGCTCAATGCCCGAATCCATGACCCGAAGCCTTCTATCAATACGTCGACCGATCCACCGGCTCGACGTCCAATCTTATGACATGTTCCTTTGGCCCAACATGATTTTTCCTGCTTTAATTATCTCATCTTGATCGAAGCATCCTTTGTCACTCAAAATGCAGATTAAAACATAAACACTTATCGATTGATTTCATCATCAAAATTCAAGATTTAACAAATTATAATTTATTTGATCTAATCTATATATTGAGAAAAGTGTGCAGGATTAACTACGATAGTAGTAAGACATAAAGCAGGCGTTGTGCCGGAGTCACGATCGAGATCTCATTGGGAGTTCGAGAGTTCGACATGAATGTTCATCGGAAGTTTTATGGGAACCAATCGAGAAGTCCAGGAGCTTGCCAAAGAAGCTCGTCGGAACTCACCAAGAAGATTATTGTAAAGTCCAGGAGCTTGCCGGGAGTCCACTGGAACATTACCAAGAGTTCATCGGATGTTCGTTGGAAGTACGTAGGAAGCTCGCCGGAAGAGCAATTGATGCATCGGAACAAGAAGCACTGTAAATTGTGTCTTAATTATCATAGTTAGAGCATAAATTAAGTTAGGATTGAGAGATAATCCCACTAACTTAATTATGGGCCAATTGGGCCCTTAACAAAGCTGAATTGGGCCGAATTGAGCACCTAATTCAGCCCTTGAAAACATGGCCAGCGGTGGCACCGCTTGGAAGGCAGTGCCCCTGGTTTTCTAAGCAGTGGTACCGCCCAGACTGGGTGGTGGTACCACTTAGTGACATATCAGCGGCGGTAGTACCGCCCAAAAATGGCGGTGGTACCGCTAGTATCCTAGATTCCCAGGATGTAACACTTTTTGGCTCCAATTTTAAAGCTATTGGGGCCTATTAAAACCCCACACTTTTCTGAATAAAAGGGTACGAAAGCACTGAGATAATCTTAAGTTGTTGGGGTATAAAAGTATTGTAAACAAGTGCTAGAGTCCTCCTCCTCCCTTTCTAAGTTTTAAGATCATTCAAGAGAGGTGTGAGATTTGTAAAGGTTCTCTCCTAAACCCGTGAAAAGGGGAAAGTACTGTAAAAGAGGTGGTTGGTCTTCACCTATTGAAAGAAGGCCTTTAGTGGACGCCGGAGACCTCGTCGAAGGAGGAATCCGAAAGTGGATATAGGTCACGTTGATTGAACCACTCTAAATCCCAGTTTGCTTTTCATTTGAGCAATTTACATTACTGCAAGTCTCCTTAATTCTCTCTTGCACTTTTACGAAAGCTTTCAAGTTCATAATTTCTCCAAAATGGATTGAATCGAAACCAATTTTGTTTGAATCAGTTTTAATCAAAACACAAGTCTTTTGAAATTACGAAAGTTTTTCGCTGCACTAATTCACCCCCCCTCTTAGTGTCGCTCTTGATCCTAACAATTGGTATCAGAGCAAGGTTCACTCTCATTTGGTTTTAAACCCAAGAGAGATGGAATTTGCCGACAACCTAGAGGGTCATTCAATTACACGTATGCCCATGTTCAATGGGACGGATTACATATATTGGATAACTAGAATGAGGATCTTCTTAATTTCAATGGATTTCGGAATATTATAGAAAATGGCTTTCAAAAGTCTTCTCTTCCAACGAATGATTGGAATGATTTGGAGAAGAAGATTTTCGCTTTAAATGCAAAGGCTATGAATGCCTTATTTTGTGTATTAGATAAAAATGAGTTTAATCGATTATCGATTTGTGAAATGACTTTTGACATTTGGCACACACTCAAAGTGACTCATGAAGGGACTAATAGAGTGAAGGAGTCAAAAATTAATCTTTTAGTGCATTCTTATGAGTTTTTCGAATGAAACCGAGTGAGACCATTGGAGACAAGTACACCGGATTTATGGATGTCGTCAATGGTCTAAAAAAACTTAGTAAAAGTTTCTCGGATTTTGAACTTGTTAATAAGATTTTAAGATCCCTTCCAAAAAGTTAGGATTCCAAAGTAATAGCCATTTAAGAGGCCAAAGATCTAAATAATTTTCCTCTTGAAGAACTAATTGTGTCACTAATGACCTATGAAATGACTTGTAAAGCTCATGAAGAGCTTGAGGATACCCTTCCAAAGAATAGGAAGGATATGATACTAAAAACTCAAGAAGACCACTTGAAAGAAAACTCAAGTGATGAGGACCTTGATGAAGACTTGACACTTTTAACAAGAAAATTCAAAAAATTCATTAAAAGGAATAAATTTAAAAATGACACCAAAAATAAATTTGAACCCAAGAAAGATCAAGTAATTTGCTACGAATGCAAGAAGCTGGGACACTTCAAGAGTGAATGTCCCCAAGCAAAGAGGAGGCAACCAAAAAAGAAGGTTCTCAAGGCTATATGGGACAACTCAAGTGCTTCCGAAGAAGAGGAGTCAACCAATACCGAGCAAGTTGCTCACTATGCGCTAATGGCTATTGGAGATGAGGTAACAAGTTCATTAGACGCAAATTTAACTTTCGATGAGCTTTCAAGTGCTTTTCATGAATTGTTTGATGAATGTAGAATCTTAAGTAAAAAGTATAACTCTTTGAAAAAGGAACATGCTTCTCTTATTAGCAATTTTGATAGAGTAAAGATTGAGCATGAAAATAGCTTAGCATCCTGTACAAAATGTGATGAACTAGAATTACTTCAAAAAAAAAACTTGCTACTTAAGAAAACCTTAAAAAGTTTGAGGTTGGTAGTAAATCCTTGAACATGATCTTTGCCAACAAGGGTCACATTCATAGAAAAGGCAGAATCGAATTTGTGAGTAGTTCTCACCATAATCCAACCACCTTTGTTAAAAGCCCTATTTTGCATGTTTCACCTCGAATAAAATGTAACTTGGTTACAAATTTGGGCATGTAGCTTATCATTGTCCATTTAAAGAATGTAGTCCACATAAATTGATTTAGGTTCCTAAAAGAACCTCAAATGACTCAATGCAACATGATAAGCAATATAGATTAATTTTTGAGGCACCCAAGGTCAAATGGGTACCTAAAAGTCATCCTTTTTTTGTAGAAAAATATACCATCACAAGCTAGGAGCGAGAGATGGTACCTTGATAGTGGATGCTCAAGGCATATGACCGAAGATTCATCTCAATTCTCTAAGCTCACTAGTATAGACGAAGGATATGTCACCTTCGGAGGCAACAACAAGGGTAAAATCATTGGCAAAGGAACCATTGGTAACAAATCCAACTTCTTTATTGAAGATGTATTGTTAGTTGATGTCATAAAGCATAACCTCTTGAGCATTAGTCAATTGTGTGATAAAGGATATATTATTAAATTTGAATCTATTGCTTGCATTATTGAGAAACCATACAAAAGCACATCTATGATTGCACTAAAACAAAATAACGTATACACCATTGACATTAATGATCTTTGCAATGAAATGTGTTTTTTCGATTTTGAATAACGATGCTTGGCTTTGGCATGGGAGATTAGGTCATGCTAGCATGAAACTAATTACCCAAATTTCATCTAAAGTACTTGTAAGAGGAATTTCTCATATCAAGTTCGTCAAAGATAATGTGTGTGATGCTAGTCAACTAAGAAAACAAATAAAAGGTAGCTTCAAACCTACGAACCAAATAAGTACCTCTAGACCTTTGCAATTGATCCATATGGACTTGTTCGGACCAGTTGCTACATCAAGCCTAGGAGGTAGCAAATATGCATGTCATCGTAGATGATTATAGTAGATACACATGACTTATTTTTTGGCACACAAAAGTGAATGCTTTAGGTATTTCTCTAAGTTTGGTAAACTTGTTCAAAATGAAAATGGTTTTATGATTTCGTCAATTCGAAGTGATCACGGTAGTGAATTTCAAAACTATGATTTTCAAGAATTTTGTGAATCTAATGGATACAACCACAACTTCTCTACTCCAAGAAATCATCAACAAAATGAAGTAGTAGAAAGAAAGAATAGAAACTTACAAGAAATGACAAGAACCATGTTAAATGAACATAGCCGACCCAAGTATTTTTAGGCCGAAGCCGTAAACATGACATGCTATGTCAGGAATAGAGTTCTAGTAAGACCCTTAATCACCAAAACTCCTTATGAGTTATGAAACAACAAAAAACCCAATGTTTCATATTTTAAAGTTTTTGGGTGTAAGTGTTTTATCTTGAATGAAAAAGATGCTTTAGAAAAATTTGATGCTAAATCCGATGAAGGAATTTTTCTTGGCTATTCTTCTATTTCTAAAGAATTTCGTATCTTTGATAAAAGAACTTTAATTATAGAAGAATCCATTCATTTTGTTTTTAATGAGGTTTTTGAAATTAAGAAAAATAATTTTGATGATGATGTTAATTTTGATGCTTTGAATTTAAATGAAATAATTTCTCCATCTAGTAACTTGGATGCATCTACTTCCGAAATATCTTTACCCAAGGATTAAAAGTATGTAGATGCTCATCCTAAGGAGCTAATAATAGGAGATACATTTAAAGGGGTTCATACTTGTTCTTCTCTTAAGAATTTTTGT
This sequence comes from Musa acuminata AAA Group, assembly GCF_036884655.1. Lineage (NCBI taxonomy): Eukaryota > Viridiplantae > Streptophyta > Magnoliopsida > Zingiberales > Musaceae > Musa > Musa acuminata. The sequence goes on along the minus strand of NC_088352.1, from coordinate 27,235,778 downwards.
GCCAACATTGCTTTTCTCTCCCAAATTGAACCAAAATGCATTGACGAGGCCTTGAAAGATGATTCATGGGTCATTGCAATGCAAGATGAGTTAAATCAATTTGAGAGAAATGAGGTGTGGAAGCTTGTTTATAGACCAAATGACCATTTAGTTATTAGTACTAAATGAGTCTTTAGAAATAAGCAAGATAAATTTGGTATCATAGTTAGAAATAAGGCTAGATTAGTGACCAAAGGTTTCAACCAATAAGAAGGGATCAATTATGAAGAGACCTTCGCTCTTGTGACACGATTAGAAGTCATAAGGATGCTCCTTGCCTATGCTAGTAATAACAATTTTAAGTTGTTTCAAATGGATGTTAAAAGTGCTTTTTTTAATGGATTTATTTCCGAAGAAGTTTATATTGAACAACCTCCTAGATTTGATAATGATAATATTCATAATCATGTATTTAAATTGACTAAAGCTCTCTATGGATTGAAACAAGCCACAAGGGCTTGATATGAGAGACTTAGCTCATTTCTTATCGAAAATAATTTTTCTAAAGGCAAGGTTGATACTACATTGTTTATCAAAAATTTTGAGAATAATTTTCTTATTGTTCAAATTTACGTTGATAATATTATTTTCGCTTTTACGAATGAATCTCTATGTAAATCATTTGCTAAAAGTACTGAGTCTTGAATTTGAAATGAGTTTGATGGGGGAATTAACTTTCTTTTTGGGCTTACAAATCAAACAACTAAGTAATGATATCTTTCTTAGTTAAACAAAATATGCTTTAGATTTGCTAGAAAGGTTTAATATGGATAGCTCAAAGGCTATCAACACTCCTATGAGCACTTCCACTAAGTTATAAATTGATAAAAGTGGAGAAAGCTTTGATCAAAAAGCTTATAGGGGTATGATAGAAAGTTTACTTTACCTCACCGCAACTAGACTGGATAACATGTTTAGTGCAGGACTTTGTGCTAGGTTTCAATCTAATCCTAAGATATCTCATCTTAAAGCAATTAAGAGAATACTTAGATATATTAAAGGAACCACAAATCTAGGATTATGATATCCAAAATCCGAGAACTTTGAGCTAATTGCTTATATTGATATGGATTTTACTAGATGTAGATTAGATAGAAAAAGCACATCAGGAACATGTCAACTTCTAAGCCCGATGCCCGAACTCATGGCATGAAGCCTTCTGCAGACACGTCGACCGATCCTTCGGATCGACATCTAATCTTCTTAAATATTCCACTCCAGCCCAATATTAATTATTCTTACTTTAATTGTCTCTTCATGATCAAAACTAGTCCAGCGTCACTTAAAATATATATTAGATTATAAACTCTATCAATTGGTTTCATCATCAAAATTCGAGATTCAATAATCTCCCACTTTTTGATGATGATAACTAATTGATAACGAAGTTTAAACCAAACTCCCCCTATTAATATTCCATATTGATATAAACATAAATTTAGAAATAAATTATGAATCCAAGCAACATGTCATCATAAAATCGTGCATAATCAAAATTTCAATATATCATTCCATGCATGATCATCATCATAACTTCTCCCCTTTTGTCATCAACAAAAAGGAGAAGTTCAACTATCAAGTTTTAGAGATATGAAAGCTTAACAATATAACAAAATTTTCATCACTTTAGAACATGCAAGCGAGTTCTTTCTTCTCTTTTGACAAGTGCAAGCTAGCAATTTTTGCTCCCTTTGTGATATTCGGGCTAGCAATTTTTGCTTCCTTTGCAATGCGTAAGCTAGCAAGTTTTTTCTCCTTTAGATGTGTAAGCTTGCAAGTTTTGCCTTTCTTTACAAGCTAGCAATTTGCTTTTCTTGAGATATGCAAGATAGTAATTTTCTCTCCCCCTTTGTTATTGTCAAAAGGAAGGAAATGATACAATAGTACAAAATATTTTAATCATTACATGAGGCATACAAGCCATAAATACAAAGGAATCATGTCATGAAAGATATAATATCAAAGATCATAAAGGGTTAAGTCATGAATACTATGATTTATTTTGACAAATCTTTCTTTTAGTAAATAACATGAAGAAACTTTAGGAGATCAAAGATCTTGATTTATAAAAAAAATTTCAAGTATTAAATATTGAGAATTCAAGATCATGATTTAGATAAAGACTTTCCCATTACAAAAAGAGTCATGAGAGAACACGTAAAGGATCTCGATTCATGTATAATATACTTCAATTCATCATGAATTATAAAAAATTTAAGTTATAATTTAAAAAAAAAATCATGATTCATTTGGAAAATTCTCCTCTTTAGTAAACGACAAGAAGAAATGAGAAGTTGGTTCATGCATAAGAAATATCGATTCATCAAGTGAAGGAATCATGATTCATGTGACAAAAAGATTATCGATTCATGCATTTGAAAAAATATTTTTTTAAACCATCATTATTTTAACTCATCATGCATAACTTTAAAATGTAAAACCATCAAGCATGATACAAGTATTTATTTTCAAAACATTCATCATTATTTTCAACTTATTTAATTTATCAAATCATTAAAATCACTTTTAAGAGATTCTAAATAACATAACTAGATTCATCAATCTCTTATTGAAAAATCGTCAAAGTTTTAAAGAAAGAGAACTTTTCAAGAAAAAAATACTTTCCTCTTTTTAGTATTTTAATTTCAGCAATTGATGTCCTTATTTTTTTTGACAAAATCAAAACATGTATCATAGTTTAAAATAAAAAAATAAGATTTATCATAAAAATCATCAAGATCAAAAGTGTAACACATAATTCCAAAATATAAGATTTTAAATCATTATTACTTCAAATTCTCATGCATAGTATAAAATCATCAAGCATGGTACCAAAACTTTTAACATTTTCATTATATCAATACATCAGTACATCATTATGCATCATTAAATCATCAAACATGATTTCATTAAACATAAAATATTTTTAATCAAAATTATTTTATTTATTGTAGTAATATATATATTTTTTTAAGTGAATCTAACTCTTCATGCTTAGTGCTAGGAGTTAACATGCAATTGTCATGCATAAATTTTAATTTTTTTTTAAAAATCACTAGAATGAGAAGCATGATTCTTTTTGTATTTTTTTTACTAACTAATTTAAAAGCAACTCATGAAAAGCATCAAGTAATTTCATAGTAAAGTAAAGGAGTTTTGGGTGGGTTATTTACCTTATCATCGAGAGCCACCTAGGCATAGTTCACCACTTTATCTTTGTTGGTTTGCTTTTGTCTTCGGAGGTACTTGATTTGTCCCAAGTTGTCTTGAGTGCCTTCTTTTTCTTTGACAACCTCTTCTTTTTAAGTTTATTTTTATTTTTTGATTTTTATTTTATGAACTTTTTAAACTTTGTTGTTAGAAGATCAAGTTCATCATCACTTGAGCTTTCACTCGAGTGGTCTACTTTTATTCTAAGTGCAAAATCCTTCATATTCTTTGGAAGGTTGTTCTCAGATTTATCATGTGCCACATAAGTCATTTCATAGGTCATCAAAGACCCGATAAGTTCTTCAAGTAGAAACTTGTTTAAGTCCTTTGTCTCTTGTATTATCGTCACTTTAGGATCCTAACTATTTAAAAGAGATCTTAGTATTTTGTTAACAAGCTCAAAATTAGAAAGAAATTTACTAAGACTTTTTAAACTATTGATGACATCCTAAAATAGGTGTATATGCCAACAATAGTTTTGCTTGGCTTCATTTGAAATAATTCATAATCATACATCAAAAGATTAATCTTTGAATCTTTAACTCTACTAGTGCCTTCGTATATGATTTCAAGAATGTGCCATCATACACAGTTTTGCAAATAGAAACATAATTAAATTTATTTTTATCTATGGTATAAAATAAAGTATTCATAGCTTTCACATTTAAAGAAAAAGATTTTTTCTCAAAATCATTCCATTCATTCATAGGTTTAGAGGACTTTTAAAAATTATTTTTAATGATATTTCATAAATTGAAATCTAAAAAAGGCAAGAACACTCTCATTAGAGTTTTCCAATACGTATAGTCCATCCCATTAAATATAGGAGGATGAATGATAGAGTAACTCTCTTGAAAGCTGAAAAAAACCATCTCTCTTAGGTGTTAATCCAAATAGAGAGAAACATGACTCTAATGCCAACTGTTACGATTGAGTTGACACTAAGAGGAGGTGGGGGGGGGGGGGGTTGCAGGGAATTAATGCTTCAATAAAATCACGTCGGTTAAAAAATTCTCCTTCGATGAAAACCGATCGGAAAGATGCTTGACTTGAAAGCATGTTCGTAAGGTAGTGAAAGTAAGCAAGTAAATCAGTTCACAATATAAATAAAAAATATGACAGAAATGCAAACCGAGTTTTATAGTGGTTCGGTCGTCGTGACATACATCCACTCCCAATTCCTCTACACTCGAGGCCATTGGCTTCCACTATCGATCTTCTTTCAACAGACGAAGATCAACTACCCTTTTAAACCTCTTTCTCCTTTTCATAGGTTTAGGTGATAACCTTTTTTACACTTCTCTCTTAGACCTTACTCCTCCCTTAGAAACTTTCTAACTTTAGGAGGAAGAGACTCACAAAACCTAGAGAGATTATAACACTTTTTCAACTTAGAATTCTTTCCCCTCTCTACTCAATTCTTACTTATCCATGCAGGAATAACTAGGGTATTTATAGACCCTAAATTGTTTCAAAATTAAAGTAAAAAAAGGTTTCATCTTGGGTTTCATAGTTCCTGGCGGTACCACCGCTTGTGCTGGGCGATACTTCTGTCACGCCACCCTGAATTTAATTCTTATTTAGGAGGTGTGAACCTAACTCAATATTGATAATATTATAATTCAACAATAATCCAAGATCCAAACTAACATTTGAGGACATTGAAAAACATTCAATCAAATTCACATCCATAAAACCTGTGTAGTTTATAATCATATATCACATCACTCGATAATTCACATTTATGGAAACCCAAGCCAACTTAACAAAACATTAACAACACTTACAAATCCACAATCTAAACAATTTATACAATCAAGAATCCAACCATTTACCACCAATTTACATCATTGTAAACTAAACTTAACATTCTGAAATTCCAAATAAGAGAGATTTTTTTAACACTTTTACACAAAGTATCAATTCAGATTCATCGACAACATTTCATTTCATACAAAATGCACTTATACAATAATAACATAACAACCAACAAGATTTGCTCATAATTATAAATAGCTCTATACTGCCTCAGCACAATACAAACATCTTAGAGTGTGACAAGCTGACCTGAAAGATTTATATAATAACGGAGTGAGCTAAAAACATCTCAGCAAGTGACAAAACATATCCAAAATGAAAAGGGACAGTTTTAAATAAATAAGGTATCACAATGCAAGGTAAAATACAAGAACTCTCAGGATACCATCTCATTAGACATAGAATCACAAATGTCATGTCATTCAAAATATATTTGGTTCATAACAAATGGAGCATAGAGTAATTGGAGTATATCAATAGCGTATGAAATGTTCTGGAGCATATAAATGACATATGGAACATTTCGGAGTATAACAATAGCAAATGAAACATTTCGGAGCATATCAAAGGCGTATGAAATATTTCGGAGCATATCAATAACAAATGAAATATTTCGGAACATATCAATGGTATATGAAATATTTTAAAGAATATCAACGACATATGAATCATTTCAGAACATATCAAAGAATGAATACAAAACAAAAGCTCAAATGTCGAATTTGACGTTACATTCATATCATTCTCATCCAAAGCACATATAGAAACATATAACCAAAGCTCTGGATATTATATCAAATATATAGAAGGTGAAGTGGGACCATAACATAATATAGTACATCCATTTCTGAATGATGACTAAACATATGTCTCCCACGTCTGGGAGCTCCATCCACCCACGTCTGAGTGAAGCCATAAGAGGCCAGTAGAGCATCGCGGGCTTTATGCATAACTCCTTTTAACATTTCTGATAAAGGTTCACAATATCCCACAAATATCAGAGTATAAAAGGATAGTATGAACAATAAAATTAGCGCATATCGGAAACATATACAGAATAACGAAACATACATGTGCCTTTTGAGTCAATATGATGCAAACATAATCTTTCACAAATGTATTCAGATTTGAAAGGAAATGAAAGAGAATACAAGGATTCCAAGCAATCACATATAGCTTAATTGAAATAAGAAAGTTAGATGAATTCAATGTCCAAGGAAATGAAACTGGAAGAGGCACATATCGAAAGCAAATGTAGAACAATGGGATATACATATGTCTATACAAGTTGATATGATACAACATAAACTTTACACAATAGATTTTGAGAATGCAAATAATTTAAGAACAAGAGCATACAAGAATTCAAAGCAGTAATATGAAGCTCAATTGAACAAAGAAAGCTAAATGAAATCAATTTCCAAAGGAATGAAACCAGAATATACAAAATTGACCAAAGCTTGATTTATGACAGAATTTGAGAGGTACATTGAATAAATGATTCAAACTATAAATTGTGCTCCAATATACTCAAGAAATCTATTGTAGAAAGAAATTTCAATCTATTTTTAGATAAAATAAGTTTTGTATGAATCAAAGTTTCCAACAAAGAGTTACAATTGATTTAGTAACCAAAGGTCAGAAAATAAAATCATTGTTTTGTAGAATTCATAGGGTCAGATTCAATAGATAACCGGGCAAGTATTTAGACTCTAAATCTTTCAATCTTAGAATCAAAAGAAAGATCTATGAGTCTAGTTTCTAATAAAATAAGCTTTGAATAAATCAAAGTTTCCAACAGGGACTTTTAGGCAGTTTAATATCGAAAGGTCAAAAATTACGATCCCTGTTTTACAGAATCTATAGGCTCAATTGAAATAGAAGTTTGGGTAAGAAAAATTACTCTAAATTCTTAAATAATCTATCAAAAGAAAGGTTTATGAGTTTATATTCTGATTAAATAAGTTTTGTCCAAATCAGAAGTCAGTGTATAAAGTTATAACCATAACAATGTAGAAAGGTCAGAATCTTGGAAGTTTCATAGATTCAAATCGTTACGTCTAAACAGGAGATATATATCAAATACAAGGCTAGAACAATTCAAAGTTTCTCATATTCAAAGGAAATGTAGAGATAAAAATTAGAGTAAAGAAGGATCAGGAGACTTGTAATAGGAAAGATCAGAAAACTTGCAATAGAAAGGATCGAAACACTTGCCTTTCAAAGGTTTTGATCCAAAGATCCGAAGAAGGTGTATGCCCGAATCCTTCTTCTATTTTTCCTCCATGTCCTCTCCCTGTTTCGTTTTCTACATCTGCCTTCTTTTTTTCCTAGCCGTTGTTGCCACTACCATAATTGCAGCTGCAACTGCAGCCACGATCGCAGCCGCAGCCACCGCCATAGCCCCTTTCACTGTGCTACTTCCTTCCTCTCTTCTCTCATTCCTTCTTTTTCTTTCCCCAAACATAGCTGCCGCAGCCACCGCCACAGCCACAGCCACTGTCGCTGCCATTGCCACAGCCACACCGATGCCATTGCTGCCGCAGCCATAATTGTATCGCTACTACTGCTGCAGCCATGCCATGGCCGCAACCGCAGCCATCTTCCCCTCTTCCTCTTCTTCCCTCTTTTCTCCCTCTTCTTCTTCCTTTCCTTCTCTTCTTTCCCAACTGCAACTGTTGCAGTCACAGCCACAACCATGGCCGCAGCCTCTTCTTCCTCCCCTGCTCTTCTTCCTCTCCTTTTTCTCTTCCAGCTGCAACTGCCATTGCCACAGCCACAGCTCCTTCTTGTTGGGAAAAACCTGTTAAAGAGGAATAATTCTTTTTCCTCTTTATGTATCAAAATGGGTTCCTCATCAAAATATCAACTTGATATCAAAATACAAATACCAATCAACACAACATAAACAAAAGAGTCATAAATCAATCACATAGTGAAACCAAAATTCTTTTAACGTGGAAAACCCAATGCGGGAAAAACCATGGGACCGTAGTCAATCTCAAACTTCCACTATCAATAGTAATGATAATAGATTTACAGTAAATCTTCTCTAGAATAACTAGAGGATCATAATAACATCAAGAACATAGATCTTGACTCAAGAATAGTATATCTTCATCATATAGATGGATCTCACCAAAAGAAGAATTTTAGATCTCACAAAGTGGATATAGCAGGAAAGTACCTTAGAGAGGGTAAACTATAGATCAATACCATTAAGATTGTAGAGTTTGTTGCAATAATTCTCTGCATAAAATTTGGGCCAAAACTGACAATGTTTGGCCACTAATCGTCAAATAAAAAACTCAAGATCTTAATTTTCTCTCTCTGTGCTGCCGCCACTCACTGCGTATGCTCGCTTCTCTCTGTCACCTTTGCTGCCCTATATCTCTTTTGACTTTTAATTAATGATTTTGACTCAATAGGCCCAATTGTCCCAGCCTATATATGGGTTGGACCCAACACTTCTTCCTCTTCTCTTCTTCCTCTCCTTCCTTTCTTCCTTCCTCTTTCTCTTTCCCTGCCACAACCGCAGCCGCAGTCCTCCTTCCTCTCTTCTACCTCACATTCTTTTCTTCCTCTCTTTTTGTTGAATCTTGAATTTTGATGATAAAACCACTTGATATGTGTTTATGTTTTAATTTACATTTTGAGTGATGCAGGATGCTTCGATCAAGATGAGACAATTAAAGCAGGAAAAATCATGTTGTGCTGGAGGAATATGTTAGAAGATTGGACGTTGGGCCATTGGATCGATCGACGTATTGACAGAAGGCTTCGAGCCATGGACTCGGGTATCGGGCCAAGAAGAGTGGGTATTGTGCCAAGGATATCGGAGTTACGGAGTCAACTGGCTGATTGGGCAATAGGCCATAGGAGAGGACGATGCGCCGAAGAATCGGACGAAGCGTTGAGGGACCAATGACATGCCGGACAACTTGGTTAATTGCTTAGGATTAATTATCTCGATCGAAGTTTTGTTTTACATGTGCAGGATTAACTATGATGGAAGTAAGACATTCAGTAGGAGTTGCGCCGGAGTCAAGACTATGATCACGTTGGGGGTTCGAGAGTTCGATGAAAGTTCGAACGGTCATCGGAGGTTCTATAGGAATAAATCCGAGAAGTCCAGGAGCTTGCCAAAGAAGCACATTGGAACTCACCAAATGGATCGTCGCAAGTCTAGGAGTTTGCCAGAAGTTCGCCGGAGCATCGCCGAAGGTTCGTCGGATGTTCGCCGGAAGTTCGCCGAAAGCTTGCCAGAAGAAGCGATTGATGCACCGGAGCAAGTTACAGTAAATGTCTTAAGAAATATCATAGTTAGCATATAGATTAAGTTAGGAATGGGAGGTGATCCCATTAACTTAATCTGGGGGCAATTGGACCCTTGATAGACCCAAATCGGGCCGAATGGATCAACCCATTTGGACCAGAATTCCTACTAGGCAATGGCACCGCCCAGGAGATGATCTCTCAGGAAAGCTGGGCGGTGCAACCGCCCAGGTCAGGACATGGCACCGCCTAGGCTCAGTCTCCGAGTGAGATTGGGCGGTGCAACTGCCCCAGTCAAGTTGTGGCACCGCCTGAGCTCAGTCTCCGTGCTCTGTCAGGCAGTTGTATCGCCCTAGTTAGGAGGTAGTACCGCTAGGACCCCGGAAATCCAGAAGGTGACATTTTTTAGCTCTAAATTCAAACCAGTTTGGGGCCTACATATACCCCACCCTTTCCTGCATGAAAGGGCAACCAAAAGGCACTGAAAATCCAATCTTACTCTATGATTTTTAGAGCTCAAAAGTGTTGTAAAGGCTAGAAGTTCTCCTCCCTCTTTTCTTCCAAGTTTTGATCTTTCAAGAGACGAGAGAAAAGTTTGTAAGGGTTGTCTCCTAAGCCCGTCAAAAGGAGTAAAACTGTAAAAGGGTGGTTGGCCTTCACCTATTGAAGGAAGGCCTTTAGTGGAAGTCGATGACCTCATCGGAGGAGGAAGCCAAAAGTGGATGCAGGTCAAGATTGACCGAACCACTCTAAAATTGTGGTGCTCTCTGGTTTACATTTCTTCTTGCTACTTACCTTACTGTAAACCTCCATACATGCTTTACTTCCTTATTACCTTTGCTGCACTCCTTTACGAACTCACTTTCAAGTTAAGTTTCCAAAAAGGGTTTTACGTTGGAAACGATTTCATCGTACGAATGCAATTTTAATCGTCGAAAGTTTTTCGCTGCACTAATTCACCCCCCCACCCCCTCTTAGTGCTCTTAATCCTAATAATTGGTATCAGAGCTTAGTATTTCTCATTTTGGATTTACACTCGAGAGAAAAGGCTCTTCATGGCTTTCAAGAGGGCTTTTCGGTTATTCGTCCACTGTTATTTAACGGATTGGACTACATTTATTGGAAAACTCGAATGAGAGTTTTCTTGATTTATATGAATTTGGATTTATGGAATATTGTTGAAAACAATTTTCAACTTCCCTCTAAACCGATGAACGAATGGTCGGATTTGGAGAAGAAGTCTTTTTCTTTAAATGCAAAGGCTATGAATGCCTTATTTTGTGCTTTGGACAAAAATGAGTTCAATCGGATTTCTACGTGCTAAACGACTTTTGATATTTGGTGAATACTTGAAATCACGCACGAGGGAACTAGTAGAGTCAAAGACTCGAAAGTTAACATTTTATTGCATGATTTTGAGCTTTTTCGAATGCAACCAAGCGAGACTATAGGAGACATGTACACCCGTTTAACGGATGTCGTCAATAGTTTAAGAGCTCTTGGAAAATATTTTTTGGATTTTGAACTCGTAAACAAGATTTTGCGTTCTCTTTCTAAGAAGTAGGATTCAAAAGTAACTGCAATACAAGAAGCTAAAAACCTAAACAACTTACCACTTGAAGAACTAATTGGTTCTTTGATGACATATGAAATGGTGCACAATGCACATGATGAACATGATGAACAAAATCACCTTCCAAAGAACAGGAAGGATTTGGAACTCTGGACAAATGAATACCACTTGAGCGATGACTCAAGTGATGAGGACAATGATGAACTTGAACTTCGAACACTAAATCTTAATAAGTTTATTGAACAAAAATCTAAAATAAACAATGAACTTGAATGGAGGAAGAGACCAAAAATCTAAAATCTAAAATATACCCGTTTCATGGATGTCGTTAATAATCTAAGAGTTCGTGGTAAATCTTTTTTGAATTTTGATCTTGTAAGCAAGATCTTAAGATCCCTTCCAAAAAGGTGGGATCCTAAAATAACCGCAATACAAGGGATAAAAAATTTAAATAATTTTCCATTAGAAGAATTAATTGGGTCATTAATGACCTATAAATTGATACTTTTGGAACATTTTGAACCCGGTGAGCACTTGAATCACCTTCTAAAGAATAGGAAGGATTTGGAACTCCGAACAAATGAATACCACTTGAGCGATGACTCAAGTGATGAGGACAATGATGAACTTGAACTTCGAACACTAAATCTTAATAAGTTTATTGAACAAAAATCTAAAATAAACAATGAACTTGAATGGAGGAAGAGGCCAAAGAAGATGAAGACAACTAAGGATGAATCAAGAACTTCCAAAGGTGAAACGACGAATTGGGCTTTGACGGGCTTCGACTACAAGGTAAGTAACTCAACTCTCTTGAATTATTTTGAAATTACTTGAAGTTTTTCATGAGTTCTTAATTTAGATAGTAGGAATAGGAAATAAAAAAATTGTTTTTTAAAAATTATATGATGTTTTTCTTTTTAGCATCTTTGAAAAATTAAAAATTTGATCATGAAAAATATATTGCTAAGGTTTCATGCATGTTATGTTTTGAAATGTTGAATGATGCGTGCAACATTAGGGATGATAATTATATGATATGTGATAATGCTTAGGATTAATCCATGTATGTGTATCTTGATAATTTTATGTCATGCATGAGTTTTTGAAGTAAATGTTGATTTAAAACTCTCATTTTAGATTAACATGTTTTTGGTCTAATCGTTTTTATGACAAATTAAGATGACATTTTCATGACATATTAAGATGACACAGTGCATGTACATATATGTATGAATTTATTGATAGTCTTTTGATGATAGATGTGATATCATGTTATGTTTGGTCTTGACGAAACTTATGTTTCGATTTTAAATGATGATACATGTTTTCACAAAAGACTTGAATACCCTCACATGAAATCAATTGTATAAAATGGAAATGAATTTTTTATCCTATTGAGATTAATGAATTTATTTTACCAATCTTGTGAATCTCACGAAAATAAACATGATGAATATTTTGAAAATAAATGAGTGTATCATGCATTTGGTCTTAATGATTTCTCTTGAACATACTTTTTGAAATCATACTTGATGATGAATATCAAGATATTAAAAAGATGTTATCATGGAATCATGCTTGATGATTTGTTTTATGAAATTTACCTTTCCATCTTAAATGTTGACACTTGTTTTATTAAAGGTAAAGACATGCTTATAAGAAGCAAATCACATGAATAGAAATTTATAAAAATGAAATGCGATCCTCTATCTTATCGACTTTTCAATAAATCTATGCTTGTTATTTTATTGAATGTGACTTTGAGGATGATTTCGGATTTCACAAATGCTTGATTCATACTTATGGCATGAGACACATTTTAAATATGAATCATGTTCAATGCTTCAATCATGTTATATATCCCTTAATTCATTTTGTTCTCCTAGATTTATTTACCACAGAGGAGAATCTTCCGAATGAATGAAATGATACAAATGAATCACTTATCGATATATCTTTTTGAAATATATTTTTAATGTGATGTTGATAATTTGAGATGCTTGTTGGAATTCATGACATGAGATAATTGAATCCTTGACTTACTTTTTATATGGCTTGAAAATAGATATTTAAAATCTTGCTTGATGAGTTATTTTATAAGATTTTGCCTTTACGTCTTGAACTTTCATGCTTATCTTGATTTGGCATATAAAGACTAAGGCATGCTTAGATGAAAAAGAATCACTTAAAAAATACTTTTCCCATCTGATCGAGATTAATGTTTTCATGATATTTTGTGAATCTCGAAATTGATTTTGATGACTTGATTATGAGTTTCAAGTTAATGATTTGATTTGAATGAGTTTTATCTAAATCATAATCTTGATCTTGCAAAATTGGAATAAAAAATAATATCTTTTGGTATTCATGAATTGATACTCAAAATATGAAAGTATTGGTATTTATGACTTGAATTTGATTGAAACATTGCATGCTTAAATTAATCATTCTCCTATGTTTCAAAAATTCTTTAAATACATTATGTGATGATTGAAAATTAATTTGCTTTATGATGAATCACGAATCATGACTTGATCTATGATATTAATATATTTTAATCATGATCCTTGGTTGTATAATTCTTTTGCTCTATTAAAAAGATTTGTCGAATGAATCATGTCCTTCTTGAATTTTCTTGATATCATGACATGATTTTGTAATATGGCTTGCATAATGATTAAAATTTTTTAGCTATTGATTTCTCCCTTCTTTTCGATAATGATAAAGGGGGAGTTAGTTTACTAGCCTGCATATTTCAAAGGAAGAAAAATTTGCTAGCTCTATCATTTCATTGAAAGAACTTGCTATCATGAACACTATTAATGAATTGCAAATCTTGCAATCTAAAGAGAAGCAAAGAATTGCTATCTCGAAAGAAGCAAAAAATGCAAAACTTAGAAAACTTGCAATATAATTGCTCTTGCCATGCTTTGTATCAAAAATAGGTTGATATCCTTAAAAGCATCGTATTAAATTTTTTAGTGTATCGCAATGTATCGCAATGTATCGCAATGTATCGCAATGTATCACATATATCACAAATTAAAATTTTTGAGACTATTATCATATCATGTTTAACAATTGATGTCTTTCATGACATGATTTCTTTGCATTGTTGTCTTGTATGTATCATGTGATGATTGAAATATTAATTGATGCAAATTCATAGTTTATGTAAAAGTCTAAATCATTAGTTCCTCTCATTCTTTTCGGCAATGACATAGGGGGAGAAAGATTGCTAGCTCAAGGCAAATGCCGGCTAGCTTGTACTCTTCCCTTCTTTTTGACAAAAACAAAGGGGAGAAAGCTTTTGCTAGTCAGAACATGCAAAGAAAAGCAAAGTTCAATCTTGCACAAGAAGCAAGTGTTGAATTGCCATAATTGAACTTAAGAATCTTGCTATGCTTTTGTGCTTATATGTTGTGATGAAAATCTAGCTTCATTTTACAAAAACTTGCATATATTTTAAAATAGCTAGAGCTACTTCTCCTTTTGTTGATGACAAAGGGGGAGAAATATATGAATTGATACTATGAGTGCTATATTTGAATGAGAAATATATGAATTGATGCTATAAGTGCCATATTTGAATTTAAATTACGTTAAGATATCAAAAGAAGCTTGCATCGAAATATATGGTAAATTGATGATCGAAATGCTATGATTGCCATATGCCATGTTTGCATCATGTTAAGATATCAAGAACTTGCATCGTAATCTTACTTGTTGATATCTTACCATATGATGAAATGCTAAGATTTGTTGCTAAAATGATGCATGCAATACTTATGCTTTTTATTATGATGTATGTGATGTATTGCATATGATGTGAATCATGATTAAAATTGCCATAATTTAAATTCAAGGTTTATCTCAATTATGGAATTTTGAAATAAGAATGATTACTCACCTTTGTCATGATTTAGAAATTGACATAAAGGGTCTTCCCTTCTTTTTGACAATGACTAAGGGGGAGATAGCTAGCTTGCACAATTCAAGAAGAAAGCAAAAATTACACTTCTCAAAAGAGAAGAAATTGCTATCTTGAACATCACCGAGAATTGCTATCTTGAAATCTCAAGAAAATGCAAGAGTAGGAACTTCTCCTTTTTGTTGATGACAAAGGGGGAGAAGTATAATGTTATGCATAAGTTTATGATGACGTGTTGCAAGTATTCATGATAAATATTACAATGACTTGAATTCAGTTTGAATTCAAGGTTCTATCAAAATATCATATTGATAGGGGGAGTTTGTTTAAACTCCAGGAGTAAAGTTTAATTTCGTCATCAAGTGGTTGTCATCATCAAAAAGGGGGAGATTGTTGAATCTCATATTTTGATAATGAAACCACTTGATATGTGTATATGTTTTAATTTGCGTTTTGAGTGACGCAGGATGCTTCGATCAGGATGAGACAATTAAAGCAGGAAAAATCATGTTGTGCCAGAGGAATATGTCAGAAGATTGGACGTCGGGCCGGTGGATCAATCGACGTATTGACAGAAGGCTTCGGGCTGTGGACTCAGGCATCGGGCCAAGAAGAGTGGGTATTGTGCCAAGGATATCGGAGTTGCGGAGTCAACTGGCCAATTGGGCAATATATTAAGTATGATATTATGCATAAGTTTATGATGACGTGTTGCAAGTATTCATGATGAATATTGCAATGACTTGAATTCAGTTTGAATTCAAGGTTCTATCAATGTGGCATATTGATAGGGGGAGTTTGTTTAAACTCCGGGACTTAAGTTTAACTCCGTCATCAAGTGGTTGTCATCATCAAAAAGGGGGAGATTGTTGAATCTTGTATTTTGATAATGAAACCACTTGATATGTGTTTATGTTTTAATCTGCGTTTTGAGTCACACAGGATGCTTCGATCAGGATTAGATAATTAAAGCAGAAAAAATCATGTTGTGCTAGAGGAACATGTCAGAAGATTGGACATCGGGCCGGTGGATCGGTCAACGTATCGATAGAAGGCTTCGGGCCGTGGACTCGGGCATCGGGCCTAGTCAGGCGGTGGCACCGCTAGAGCTCAATCTCCGAGCTCTGTCAAGCGGTTGTACCGCCTCAGTTAGGAGGAGGTACCGCCAGGACCCCGAAAATCCAGGAGGTGACATTTTTGAGCTCCAAATTCAAACCAGTTTGGGGCCTATATATACCCCCACCCTTTCCTGCATGAAAGGGCAACCAAAAGACATCAAAAATCCAATCTTACTTTGTGATTTTTAGAGCTCAAAAGTGTTGTAAAGGCTAGAAGTTCTCCTCCCTCTTTTCTTCCAAGTTTTGATCTTTCAAGAGAGGAGAGAAAAGTTTGTAAGGGTTGTCTCCTAAGCCCATCAAAAGGAGTGAAACTGTAAAAGGGTGGTTGGCCTTCGCCTATTGAAGGAAGGCCTTTAGTGGAAGTCGGTGACCTCGTCGGAGGAGGAAGCCAAAAGTGGATGTAGGTCAAGATTGACCGAACCACTCTAAAATTACGATGCTCTCTGGTTTGCATTTCTTCTTGCTGCTTACCTTACTGTAAACCTCCATATGTGCTTTACTTCCTTATTACCTTTGCTGCACTCCTTTATGAACTCGCTTTTAAGTTAAGTTCCCAAAAATAATTTTACGACGGAAACGATTTCATCGTACAAACATAATTTTAATCGTCAAAAGTATTTCGCTGCATTAATTCACCCCCCCCCCCCCCCCCCCTCTTAGTGCTCTTGATCCTAACACCTTCTTCTCTTTCAGTTGCAGCTGCCACCGCCACAGCCCCTACCTCTTCTTCTCCTCTTCTTCCCCTTTCCTCCCCGACGCACAGCGCCTCCTCTCCTCTGTTTCCTCCTACGGGAAATAGAGGTGCCGCAGCCACCTCTTCCCTCGTCTTCTTCTCTTCTTCTCCTCTTCTTCCCTTCTCCTCCCTAATGCCACACATCCTCTCCTCTATTTCCTCCTGCGAGAAACAGAGGCGTTGCAGCCCTAGTTGCTTCCACCTCTCTCTCTCCTCTCCATCTTCCCTCTCTTCTCCTTCTTCTTCTTCTTCTTTTCTTCTCTTCTTCCTCTTCTTCTCTTCTTCTTCCCTTCTCCTTCTTGACGCCCCACACCTCCTCGCTGCAGCCTTTGCCGCAACCACTCTTCCTCTTTTTTTCTTCTCCCTCTTCTTCTTCTTCTTCTCTTTTTCTCCTCTTCTTCCCTTCTCCCCAATGCCCCCACAGCTTCTCTCTCTGTGGGCGTGGGAAACAGAGAGCGTGGGGAGGTGGTGGGACAAAACCGCCACACCCTTCTTTATTTTTTTTTTTCAACCTAACAATTTAGTCATTGAAATTTCTATATTTACATATAGGTCTTTACAAATAATCTTTGTTTTTCAAAAGTGATGGATATTACAACTATCGCCTGCAGCATTGATACTGGACGGTACCATCGCTTGACACAATCTGGAAGACTATGTCTAGGCGGTGGTACCATAACCTAGATTAGTAGTACCACCGCTTGACATTGGGCAGTACCATTGCCCAGTTTGGCGATACTACCGTTTGACACAGTCTCGGAGACTGTCTTGGAGACTGAGCTTCTGGTGGTGCCACCGCCTGACCCAAATTTTAGGTCACTGAATGGGCCTTTCTCTTGGCCTAAAATAACCCCAACATAGGCCTAATTATTGAGTTGGCCTAATTCTAACCTAATTATAACTTAAAACTACTTCGATCTAGACAATTATTACAAAGCATTAATCACATGTTATCCGACATGTCATTGGTTCATTAGCGCTTTGTCCAATCATTCAATGCATCGTCCTCTTTTGTGGCCTTTTGTCTAATCGATATGTTGACCTCCACAACTCCGATCTTCTTAATATAATATCCGCTCTTCTAGGCCCGATGCTCGAACTCATGGCATGAAGCCTTCTGCTGACACGTCAACCGATCCTTTGGCTCGACGTCCAATCTTCTTACATATTCCACTCTGGCCCAACATTGATTTTTCTTACTTTAATTATCTCTTCATGATCGAAGCTAGTCTTGCATCACTTAAAATGTAGATTAGATCATAAACTCTATCAATTGGTTTTATAATCAAAATTTGATATTCAACAATAAACACTATCGGTATCCAATACCCATGTGTTATCATAAGAGTCCGACAAATGAAGTGATTATGAATGTACCTGAAGCTTCTCCAAGCTTTTGTTTCGCCCTCTCTGTAAGGTACTCTTTGTAGTTCCTCTTCTAGTGCCAATCTTTATAGCAGTAGAAGCACTGACTTTTATCCTTTGTTGGGTCCTTTTTAGTAATATTTGCTTTACCCAGTTCGCCCTTGCCCTTCTTAAGAGACTTTTCTGCTTTCATTTTCTTTCTGGTCTTACTAGTATAAAGAATTAGCTAATATAACATGTCACACATATACTGAATTAATATTATCCAGAGAGAGGATTTTGATTTGGTCTCCTAATATGACATGTCACATATATACATATTTAATATATATCTACATCACATGCAAATATATATACATATCTAATAAGTATTTAAGCAATCACATATTACATGAGCAATCACACCATATGATCATGGACCATAGCCTAATGTGATCAGGCCCGAGCTAATGGGCCTAATCACTCACATCAAGATCTGTGTATAGCGGCGCATCTCCATGCCTTATGATTGTCCATCTCGTTCTCGTCGGTTCTGTCGGCTTCTTGATGTATCTCCATATGTCGTGATCGTCCGTCTCGATCTCGTGGGTCCTACTATCGTTTCCACGCTCCTGTTACGTCTCCTCATGTGATTACAATTTAATCATAGACACGCAGACCAGACAATAAATGAGAAATAAAGTGGTGGCTCACAGGTCCCAATAATAATAATAATAATAATAATAATAATAATAATAATAATAATAATAATAATCACATTACTTATACATACATCACATAGTCCATGGTCATTTGTCCATATCATACATCACATGTACACATCAACATAATGTAGGACTACTAGATAATAATAATAGTTAATTAAACTATTTAATTAACTTATATTTTTATGAAATTTTTTAGGGTATACAGGTGAAGGTGGCATTGTCCCTGCCCGTGGGCTGCTCGCTCGCAAGCGGTGTGCTCGTGGGCAGCGTCGCCCTTATAGGTGGGTGCCCCCGCGGGTGGCTCTACTCGCGAGCGCAGCACCCGCAGGCGCCTTTGCCCGCGGGCGTCGTTGCCCCCGTAGTTTCCTGTGCTTGTGGACGCAGCACCTACAAGCACCGTTGCCCCTGCAATTGCCTTTGCTTGTGGGCGTAGCGCCCGTAGGCACTGCTACACCCACGGCTGCTTGCCTACGGGCCGCATGCTACTGGCCGTAGGTGGCCAGGCCTTCGTCAAGGCTGCAAGTAGCCATTGGCCAACCTATGAGGGCAGCAACAGTTGCTGCCCTCTCTCACCTTTTGCGTCAATGATTTTGACGACAAAAGTCTTCGTAAAACACAACATACGTAGTTCAAAACCAATCTTTCACACGAACTACCTGGCTCAAATAACACTGTAGGGAAATCTAGGGGCGACATCATATGCATAGTGGAAGAATAGAAAACAAAAACCCAAAATTTCCTCATGATGTGTTCGTCATCGTGCGAAGATTAGTAAGCAAAATCCACAAAACCAAAAACAACGTATATAAAAGATTGTGTTACCTAGGGAGATCGTATATTCCTGAATCCTAGCAGATTTGTAGGAGAGGGTGAAGGAGGTCAAGCGTTATCCTCTCTAGTAGTGATCCACAGAGCAAGGTTGTAATGACACCTCAAATTTTTAAGCATGCTATCTGAGAAGGAGAAGGGGAGAGGAGAATAAGAGATGACAACCAAGAGAAGCTCTAGCCTATGAACTTTTGGTTCTCTCCTATTTGTAGAGGCCTCTTGTCAACTTAACCTTAATGGATCCTACCCTATTAGGTATTGGATCTCCATCCAATTACCCAAGCCTCTTAGATTAGTAGATCTCTATCCAATAATCTCTCATTGGCTCTTATTGGATCTCATCCATAGGATCTAATAATTCAGGAGTTTATTGGATATCCACTAAGATAGGAGCTACGATGGATATCTCATATCTGAACCACTACTCATCGTAATGCCTACCATATATATGTGACCTCTAAGCCTAATATTTGTAAGAAAATCTTACGGGGCAATATCACATATGCAGCGAAAGGACAAAAAACAAAACCCCCAATTTTTCAAAGATGTGTTCCTCATCATGTGAAGATTGGTACACAAAATCTATGAAACTTAAAACTGCATATATGAAATATTGTGTTTCCTAGGAAGATCATATATCCCTGAATCCCTATAGATCTATAGAAGAGGGTGAAGGTGGTCAAGCGTCTTCCTTTCTAGCAGTGATCCACACAGTAGGGCTGTGACGATGCTCCTCAAATCTCCAAGTCTACTATTTGAGGAGTAGAAGGGGAATATAATAGGAGATGGCAACTAAGAAGGCTCTATTCTATGAACTATTAGTTCCCTCCTATTTATAAAGGTCTCTTATCAACTTAACCCTAATGGATCCTGCCCTATTGGGTATTGTATCTCCATCCAACTACCCAAGCCTCTTAAATTACTGGATCTCTATCCAATAATCTCTCATTGGCTCTTATTAGATCTTATCCATATGATCTAATAATTCATGGGCTAATTGGATATCCAATAAGATTGGAGCTCCGACGGATATCTCATATTTGAACTACTCATCACAACGCCTACCATATTTGTGTGACTCTCTAGGCCTAATATCGAGCTAGCCGTGAGTCATACTTGTCAGAACTCCTTCTGGCCTAGTGAATTATTATCTCTATAATAATTCACTCAACTCATCG
>NC_088352.1:27037500-27207500 GCF_036884655.1 Musa acuminata AAA Group | reverse complement strand
GACGAGGGAAACTTTTGCCATCCTTCAATCTGAATGATACTTACTTTTTTTGTTGAGTAAATGACCTCAATTAAGTCATGTATATATAGTTACACGGGCCATGAACAATCAATTGAATAAATTATATCCTTGCATTCTTCTTTTGAAAGATATAGTCTTGATTGCATTTGTATGGTTGCAGAGAGCATGAACAATCATTTAAATAGTTTATTTCTTTCCATTCAATAAAAGATACAGTATTATAGCCTATTTTAATTTTTTTACTGATTATATATTATCTACAACAACACTTATTTTTGGCTAATGTGTGGCCCCAAAACCTATTTGGAAAATTAAATTGAGTTGAAATATACTACTTGGTTGATTTAAAAAAAATGAGTTTACTTCCTATTTGGATATTATCTTGAAAATTATACATTGAGTCAAATTAGGTACTTATTTGCTTTTTTCACTTACTTGGTGATTTTTTTTCTTTTAGAATGTTGATGGTAAAAATTAAATGGAAATTCTAAAGCATGGATTAAGAATGTTAGTCAAAGTGTTTAAATGGTTCAACATGACAATACTTATTTAACCATAAAATATTTAAGGAATCCTATCGTAACTGAATTTTTTTTATTGATCAATAATCATAATCAAAATCTAATTAGATCTATAATATATCTTATTCAATTAAATATAGCTTAACATTATTACCACTAGTGTTTCTTTTCATAAGTTCATACAAAATCACTTATACAATAGGCTTTAGCTTATTTTAGCGGTCAAGAATTAGAGAAGAGGTTGATTAATAAATCTAAAAAATAAATTTTATATGATAATAAGAGATATAAGAGATACTTCGATTATGAATATAAACTACCAAAGGATCTAAAGTTAAGTTAGAGGATTGGATGTTGAACCGTAGGATAGATCGATGTGCTAAGAAATCCATCGATAAGTTGAAGGATGGATCGATGACTTAAAAAGATTAGATGACATGTCATGGAGGTCTGATCGATGTATCAAAAATGACTTAAAATAACATTATCTTCTTAAAATAATGCTCAAACAAGATAAGTTTATAGTGAGAAAGAACCCTTCGTACAAGAGTTCATACAAGAATGCTCAAACAGACAAGTTCAAGTGAGAAATAACCTTTCTTACATGAAGATTCAAAAGATACATGAAAAAGAAATTCCAATAAGATAAAAATAAAGACAAAAAATGAGCCAAATAAAAAGATAATTATATATTTTGAAGATACAGAATAAATACTCTAAACTTAATGAAACATATTATTTTCTATAGATATGAACGATGACAAAATATTCATGTAGCTAACCGTAAATAATTGTAACTTATAACCATAAATGATTGTTTCTCATGTTAGCAATTTGAAGTTTAAATTATTAGAAATACTTTATAGAGACCCCCTACAATTACACTTTCAAATGCCAAGTTAAGTTAAAAGGAGACGCCCTGTAGTTCAAAATTTAAAAATAGAAAGAGAATAGAAAAGACATTTTGCCTTTTCCCTTTCTAAGTACCAAAAGAGACATGAAATTTGGTGGTAAGAAAACACCCACTTCTTCTAAATAGAAGAGTTAATTATTTCCTTCACAAAATTGTTTGGCAATCTTCACAAAAGGTTTCTAGCAAAATACATTTTCCATTGCTCTCCGTTCGACCAACAATGTAAATTTGCTACTGCTAAAAGAATTATAGAATCAGTCTAAAAAACAAGTTAGAAATAAGAGATTATTTAGATATTTGTCTATTATGTAGAAGAGTAAATTGTTGGATCTAGTCCTGGGCTTGGATAATTTGTACCATAAACCCAAATCAATAATTAAGAGAGAAAGGGCAAAAGGTGAGGGTAAAAAAAAAAAATTAGAGAGTGCAGCGTGGGTGTGGGTTGTGCGACGGCGTACAGAGAAAAGAGGAGAGAGAAATAAAGAGAGAAGATAAGATTTTTGAGATTTCTGCTTGACGATCGGTGGTCAGACGTTGTCAGTTTTGGTCCAAATTTTATACGAAAAATCCTTATAGTTAGCTCTACAATCTTAACGGTATTGATCTACATTTTACCCTCTCCAAGGTACTTTCCTGCTATATCCATTTTGTGAGATCTAGAATTCTCTTATGAGGAGATCCACCCTATGTGATGAAGATTCTTGAGCCAAGATCTATGATCTTGATGTTATTGTGATCATCTAGTTATTCTAGAGAATACCTATTGTAAATCTGTTAACTATTGATAGTGGAAGTTTGAGGTGAACTACAGTCCCGTGGTTTTTCCCACATTGGGTTTTCCACGTTAAAATATTTGGTCTCACTGTGTGATTAATTATTTGCTCTATTGTTTATACTGTACTGGTTGATATTTTTATTTGGATATCAAGTTGGTATTTTGATGAGGAACCCATTTTGATACACAAAGAGGGAAAAGAATATTCTGCTTTAACAGGCTTTTTCCTAACAAGTGTTATCAGAGCAATATATTGTTTGGTGCTAGTTTTTCTTGTGTGATTGAAATGGAGCAATCAGATGGTATAATTAAATTGAACTCATCAAATTATTCCACTTGGAGGTGTCTGATGGAAGATTTGCTATATTGCAAAGATTTGTATAAGACTATCAAGGTTAAAGATAAACCTTTTACTATGGACGATAAAGAATGAGAAGTTCAACATAGAAAAGCAATTGCCTATATTAGAAGATGGATGGATATAAACTTTTATGAGCATATTTCAGATGAAACCATAGCTGATGTTGTTTGGCAAAGGTTAGAAAATCTCTTTGCAAAAAAGATAGTAGGAAATAGAATTTCTCTCCTC
The DNA here is from genome assembly GCF_036884655.1 of Musa acuminata AAA Group. Classification (NCBI taxonomy): domain Eukaryota; kingdom Viridiplantae; phylum Streptophyta; class Magnoliopsida; order Zingiberales; family Musaceae; genus Musa; species Musa acuminata. Next base: position 27,204,681 of record NC_088352.1, on the reverse strand, counting down.
AGAAGGCTTGTAAATTTGAAGTATAAAGATGATGGTAACATTGTTGAGCATATAAGCCTATTTCAGAGTCTTGCAAACAAACTAGTTGCTATGAAAATGAATATAGATGATGAGATGCAAGGATTACTACTTCTCAACTCTTTACCAGAAAGTTGAAAAACATATGTGGTGACAATTTGTAACTCCACGCCAGAGGGGACTTTAACTATAGATATGGTTAAAGACAGTTTGCTAAATAAAGATGCCAGAAGGAAATAACAGGGTGAATCTTCTTCTAGGGCATTTGTTACTGAAAAACAAAGACGTGGAAGAAAACATATCAGAAATCTACATAGTTATAGAGGAAGATCCAAGTCTAAAAGAGATATCAAACGTTTTCATTGTAACAAGCTAGGTCACATGAAGAAAGAATATGTTAGGATCAAGAGCACTAAGAGGGGGGGGGAGGTGAATTAGTGCAGCGGAAATCTTTCACTATTAAAATCGAAAGCTGCGTTCGTTTGATAAAAACGATTTCGATGTAAAAGCCGATTCTAAGATTACTTTAACTTAAGATTAAGCGAGATGACGTTAAAGTAAATCTATGAAGGCAGTTTGCAGTTTATGATGAAAATCAGAATGCAAGTGCAAACTGAAATGCGACGTTCGTACGATAAAACCAGTTTACATCTAAATGTTGATTTTGAAGATACTGAACTTTGAGATACGTTTTATAAATACGCAGAAGGTAGTTTGCAGTTATGATCAAAACGTAAACGGAAACTGAAATGTAATGATCGTACGAAAAAGCCGATTTACGTCTAAACGCATATTCGGAAAGCTCTGAACTTAGAAACTCGTTCGTAAAAGCGCAGAAGGCAGTAGCTATTTAGGAGGTTTGCAGTAAAGATAAAATGCTCAAAGTAAATGCAAACCGAGATTTAGAGTGGTTCAGTCAATCTTGACCTACTCCACTTTTGGCTTCCTCCACCGACGAGGTCACCGACGTCAACTAGAGGCCTTCCTTCAATAGGCGAAGGCCAACCACCCTTTTACAATTTCACTCCTTTTGACGGGCTTAAGAGACAACCCTTAGAGAAATTTTCTCTCCTCTCTTTACAACTCAAAACTTTGAAGAACAGAGGGAGGAGACTTTTGGCCTTTACAACAATTTTGAACTCTAAGAATCACATAAAAAGATCAAGATTTCGAGTGTAAGTTGTACTCTTTCAGTGCTGAATGGGTGGGGTATTTATAGGCCCCAACCCAGTTCAAATTTGGAGCTTAAAACTGTTAATTCCCGAAATTCCGGGATCAGGCGGTTGCACCTCCTGACTGGGGCGGTTGCACCGCCTGGCAGAGCTCGAAGACTGAGCCTCTAGGCGGTGCCACCTCTGTCAGGGGCGGTTGCACCTCTCTGCCAGAGCTCAAAGACCGAGCTCAGGCGGTTGCACCTCCTAACTGGGGCGGTTGCACCGCTTGCCAGAGCTCGAAGACCGAGCTCAGGCGGTGCTACCTCCTGTCAGGGGAGGTTGCACCGCCCAGTCTCGCTCAGAGACTGAGCCCAGGCGGTGCCACCTCATGGCTGGGGCGGTTGCACCGCCCAGTCTCCCTGGGAGACTTAGCCCAAGCGGTGCTACCTCCTGGCTTAGGCGGTTGCACCTCCCACAACAATCAGGGTCCGAATGGGTTGATCCATTCGGCCCAATTTGGGTTTTTCAGGGGCCCAATTGCCCCAAGATTAAGTTAATGGGATCACCTCCCATCTCCAACTTAATCATTGTGCTAACTATGATATTTTCTAAGACGTTTACTGCAACTTGCTCCGGTGCGTCAATCGCTTCTTCCAGCGAACTTCCATCGATCATCCGATGAATCTGTTATGACCCTTTTTTTGAGCTTTTGAATAATGTTTATTGAGTCTGTTTAGTCCAGTTGTTTATTGAATCGGTTTGGTTCAGTTAGAGTCAAGTAGAGGTTTATTTAGTATTTATTTATTATTAGAGTTCAAGTCCTGATGGACTCTGGGTGGAACTCTATAAATAGGGATGTAATTGCTTCTTTTCAGTAATCTTTGGAAAATACTATTCTGTCTTTGGACAAACCCTAGGAGGCCGATCCTCTCGAAGCGATCAAGGAGACCGATCCTCTCGAAGCGATCATTATCATCCCCATTTCTCCCTTTTCTTCCACGATAAGATTTTAGGGTCTTATCAATGGGTATCAGAGCTTACGATAAGACTTTAGGATCTTATCATTTGGTATTAGAGCCTACGATAAGACTTTAGGGTCTTATCATTTGGTATCAGAGCGACGATAAGACTTTAGGGTCTTATCATTTGGTATCAGAGCAGCGATCCTCGGTGTTCTCGCTATAGTTGGTCATCTCGTTAAAAAAAAAAAAAAAAAAAAAAAAAAAAAAAAAAAAAAAAAAAAAAAAAAAGGAAAAAGAAGAAACACGAGAGGAAGAAGAAGCCGCAGCCACCCCTGCGTCCCCTGCTTCCGGCCAGCCCACCCGCCGCTGCTTCTCTCCGGCCAGCGCCCACCATCGCCCCGCTCCCCGGCCGGCGACCACCGCCGCTGCTGTTCCCCGGCCAGGAGACGACGCTGCCAGCGTCCATCCCAGCCCTACTGCCGCCGCCCGCCTCCCCTTGCGTCGCAGCGCAGCCGCTCGACCTCTCCTCCTCGGCGATCGTTGGTGACGCTGCTCCCAGCCGCGCCACCACCGCAGCCTCTCCACCGCCGCTCGCCTCCCCTTGGGTCGCAGCCGCAGCCGCCACCTCCTCGCGGCGACCGAAACAGGGCAACTCACGTATTGCCCTTGTTCCCAGCCGCGTCACCACCACTTTTCCCAGCCGCATCGCCGCCGCTCGATCATCCGGCCAGCGACCTCTTCTCCTTGCGTCCCCATCTCGCTCGAGCGAGAAGGACCGCCGGCACCGCAGCCGTAGCCGCCGGTTGCCGCAGCCCCTCCTTGCAGCGGTTGCAGAAACAGAGCTTTCATCTGTTGCCGCAGCCAATCGTCGATCGTAGCCACGCCTCGAGCGCCGTCGCCTTCCAGCCGACCCACCACCGTGCGGTGATTGCTGCTCGCCTCCCAGCTGCCGCTCCCCCTGGCTCGGGCGAGAACGACCGCCGCCGCTCCCCCTTGCTCTGCCCCCTTGTGACCGAGAAACAGGGCAATCCTCTTGCTGCTGCGAACACCGGTTGCCACCACCGTCGCCACTGCTGCCCAGCCAGCGACGACGCCGCTCGCCGCCCAGCCTGCCACGACTGCTGCTGCCAGCCACCGCAGCCTTCACCTCAACCCCCTCGATCTGCACCGTTGCTGCAGCCCCCTTGCTCTGCATCTTTGCCGCAGCCGCCGGTTGCCACCACTGCAGCCTTAACCCCGGCCGCTTCAACGCCACCTCCCTCTTGTTCTGCCTCCACTGCTGCAGTTGTTGGTTGGCATCACCGCAGCCTCAACCCGGCTGCTCGGTGCTTCCTTGGGTCACAACAGTCACAACTGTCACCTTTTAGTCTCGGCGCTCTCATCTCACACAGTGACAAAAACACAGGGCAGCAACTCTTCCTCCATCGCAGCCACCGCAGCGGCGAGTCCTTGCCAGCACTGCCCCCAACCGCATCACCATCGCTGCCTCCCAGCCCTCAGCAGCAGTGATCCCTCCACGCAGCGACTGCAACAAGCATCATTGCCTCTCACCAACGCCTCCTTTCGCAGTGTGACAGAAACAGAGCAACGGTGCCTTCCATCCACGCCGTTGCAGCCATCGCAGCGGTGAGCCCTTGGCGGTGCTGCCCTAGCCGCACCACCATTGTTGCCTCCAAGCCCTCAGCAACAACGATCCCTCTACGCAGTGACCGCAACAAGCATCGCTGCTTCCCACGCGGCGACCACATCTACATCCCTGCATCCTCGCAGCAACCCTTCATTCTCAAAGTGTTGCCACCGACTGCATCACAACATCAGCACCGAATAGGGCAATGATTGATGCCCTTGACCAACGCCAAAAATAGGAGTTGAGATTACAGATTTGCAGTCTTACGAAATGGCCATCGATAACTCAGTGAAAACACAAATGGAAGCATTGGAAATTAGAATTGAGAACCGGTTACAAGAAGTACTTAATGATTTCAAAAAGGACTTACTGGGGAGCCTTAGTAAATTTCAACAATGTGAGAGCTCAAGTTCTACATTGCACAGATCTGGAAATACTAGAAAAGGGCCCCAAGATTGTGACACAATCTATTCATACATGAAGAGGGATGGACAGCTCTTAAAAATTTGTCAGACTTCTATAGTGTTGGAATATCAGAGTAGGTTTGAAAGATTATCAAATCAAGTTAGAGATTGGTCGGAACGACAACTTCTGAATACATTTATTGAAGGTCTTATTTCAGAGATCCGGTGTGAAGTTAAGGCTCGTCAACCTCGCACTATGATAGCTGCGATCTCATTCGCACATCTACATAAGAAAAAAATCAACAGGGAAAATCATGGAAATAGAAGTGACAATAACCAGATGATCAGTAAGCCACCAACCCTATCTATTCCCAACCAAAGCCTTGACACCCGAAGACTAACCCAAGAAGAACTTAAGAAAAGATCAGCAAAGGGTTTGTACTATGATGAAAAGTGGAGTATGGAGCACCGATGTAAATAAGGGCAACATATGATGATTGAGCCAATTGGAGAGGAACCGAAAGCAGAAGAGTTGGACTCTGATCATGAAAGTATAAATTCTATTGAAGACGTTGAACCTACCGTACATACAATGCATATATTAGCTGACTACTCTAACCCGCAAACTATGGAAGTTGCCGGAACTCTAGAGCATCAGCCTATTATAGTTTTGATTGATACTGGTAGCACTAACAATTCTATGGACAGTGAGTCTGTTGACCGATTGTCCCGCCACATTGAAGACTATGACAGATTCGAAGTAAGGATCATTGATGGACGGATTTTCACTTGTGATAGCAAAGGTTCAAAGATAAAATTGATTATACAGGGCCAGAAGTTTTATGCAACAATTACCACACTGAAAGATCGACCTGTTGCTTACGCTCTCAAAAAGTGGAGACCATACTTACTTGATCAACGAGTTGTGATGCGTTGCAGATAGTCTATGGCTAAAGTGTTGAAAGAGAAGCAACCCGAGATTGATGTTGCTCAGCCTTGAGGACAAGACTGATTTGAAGAGGGAGGAACTGTTAGGACCCTTTTTCTGAGCTTCTGAATAATGTTTATTGAGTATGTTTAGTCCAGTTGTTTATTGAATCAGTTTGGTTCAGTTAGAGTCAAGTAGAGGTTTATTTAGTATTTATTTATTATTAGAGTTCAAGTCCTGATGGACTATGGGTGGAACTCTATAAATAAGGATGTAATTGCTTCTTTTCAGTAATCTATGAAAAATACTATTCTGTCTTTGGACAAACCCTAGGAGGCCGATCCCCTCGAAGCGATCAAGGAGGGCCGATCCCCTCGAAGCGATCATTATCATCCCCATTTCTCCCCTTTCTTCCACGATAAGATTTTAGGGTCTTATCAATTGGTATCAGAGCCTATGATAAGACTTTAGGGTCTTATCATTTGATAAGACCCTAAAGTCTTATCGTCGCTCTAATACCAAAGGATAAGACCCTAAAGTCTTATCGTAGGCTCTGATACCAAATGGTAAGACCCTAAAGTCTTATCGTGGAAGAAAGGAGAGAAATGGGGAAGATAATGATCGCTTTGAGGGGATCGGCCTCCTTGATCGCTTCGAGGGAATCGGCCCTCCTTGATCGCTTCGAGGGGATCGGCCCTCGTTGATCACTTCGAGGGGATCGACCTCATAGGGTTTGTTCAAAGACAGAATAGTATTTTTCATAGATTACTGAAAAGAAGCAATTACATCCCTATTTATAGAGTTCCACCCAGAGTCCATCAGGACTTGAACTCTAATAATAAATAAATACTAAATAAACCTCTACTTGATTCTAACTGAACCAAATCGATTCAATAAACAACTGGACTAAATAGACTCAATAAACATTATTCAAAAGCTCAGAAAAAGGGTCCTAACAGAACCCTCGGTGATGCTCCTACGGACTTCCGGAAAACTCCTGGACTTGCGATGATCTACTTGGCGAGTTCCGACGAGCTTCTTTGGCAAGCTTATGGACTTCTCGGATTTGTTCCCGTAGAACCTCCGACGATTGTCCAAACTTCCGTCGAACTCTCAAACTCCCAACGTGATCATTGTCTTGACTCCGGCGCAACTCCTACTACATGTCTTACTTTCATCGTAGTTAATCTTGCACATATAAACAAAACTTCGATTGAGACAAATAATCCTAAGCAATTAACCAAGTTGTCCGGCATGTCATTGGTCCCTCGACGTTTCGTCCGATTCTTCGGCGCATCGTCCTTTCCTACGGCCTATTGCCCAATCGGCCAGTTGGCTCTGCAACTCCAATATCCTTGGCACAATACCCGCTCTTCTTGGCCCGATGCCCGAGTCCACGGCCCGAAGCCTTCTGTCGATAAGTCGACCGATCCACCGGCCCGGCGTCCAATCTTCTGACATGTTCCTCCGGCACAACATGATTTTCCTGCTTTAATTGTCTTATCCTGATCGAAGCATCCTGCGTCACTCAAAACGCAGATTAAATCATAAACATATATCAAGTAGTTTCATCATCAAAATACGAGATTCAATAGAATATAGGTTTTAGAAGCAAGAACATAATGAAATAAAGAAAAATGAGAAAGAGACCAATACAGTTGCTGCTGAAGGTAATATCACTATTGTTTATGATGAAGGTTGTGTTAGTCTTGTAGCTCAAGATAGTAATTGAGTAATTGACTCTAGTACTTCATTTCATGTTACTTCTCATGGTGATTTTTTTATATCTTACACTGCTGGTGATTTTGGTAATGTCAGAATGGGAAATAATGGTACATCTAAGATTGTGGGTATTGGAGATATTTGCTTGGAGACCAGTATTAGGAGCAAGTTGATACTCAAAGATGTAAGATATGTTCCAAATATTCGTCTTAACTTGATATCTATAGGTAGACTTGATGATGAGGGCTTTGCACACAATTTTGGTGAAAGCAAATGGAAACTCACTAAAGGTTCTTTGATTGTGGCAAGAGAAAAGAAACTTAACTCTTTTTATGTCATGGAAGCTAAGCTACACAAAGGAGAGATTAATGCAATTCAAAAAGGTGAAAGTATAGATCTTTGGCATAAGAGGCTTGGACATATCAGTGAGAATGGATTTCAAACTCTTGTTAGAAAGCAGTTCTTACTAGAGTTGCAAGGTACATCTCTTAAATCTTGTGATCATTGCTTAGTTAGAAAAACACATGGAGTTGCATTTCATACATATCCATAATCTAGAAGATCATATGTTATTGATTTAGTTCATACTAATGTTTGTACTATGCAAACTAGAACTCTTGGAGGTGCTCTTTATTTTGTTACTTTTATTGATGACCATTTTAGAAAAGTATGGGCTTTTGCTTTTAAATCTAAAGACCAGGTACTCGATGTTTTCAAGGAGTTTTATGTCGAAAGAGAAACTGGTCGAAATCTAAAGTGTATTCGATCAGATAATGGTGGCGAGTAGAGGGGTCCTTTTTGAAAATTATTACAGGTTCCATGGTATCAAGCTTGAGAAAACAGTTCCTAAAACTCCTCAATAGAACAGTGTGGCAGAAAGGATGAACAGAACCATTGAAGAAAGGATTAGGTATATGCTTTCCCACGCCAAGTTACCAAAGTCATTTTAGGGGGAGGCTATGAGAACTACAATTGATCTGATAAATCTTTCTCCATCAATTCCTCTAAAAGGTGATGTTCTAGAGAGAGTATAGAGAGAAAAAGATATATCTTATAATCACTTAAGAGTCTTTGGGTATAAAGCATTTGTTCATATTCCCAAAGATGAGAGGTCCAAGTTTGATAGTAAAGCAAAAACATGTATCTTCTTGGGATATGGTCATGAAGAGTTTGGGTACAAATTATGGGATCTAGTGAATAAGAAGATTATTAGAAACAGAGATGTTGTGTTTCTTGAAGACCAATTTTTTGATGATGGTGATAATATGTTAGGAACCTTTTTTTGAGCTTTTGAATAATGTTTATTGAGTCTGTTCAGTCTAATTGTTTATTGAGTCAGTTTGGTTCAGTTAGAATCAAGTAGAGGTTTATTTAATATTTATTTATTATTAGAGTTCAAGTCCTGATGGACCCTGGAACTCTATAAATAGGGATGTAACTACTTCTTTTTGGTAATCTATGAAAAATACTATTATGTCTTTGGACAAACCCTAGGAGGCCGATCCCCTCGAAGTGATCAAAGAGGGTCGATCCCCTCGAAGCGATCAAGGAGGGCCGATCCCCTCGAAGCGATCAAGGAGGGCCGATCCCCTCGAAGAGATCAAGGAGGGCCGATCCCCTCCTTCGACCTGTGATCCCCTCGAAGTGATCATTATCATCCTCATTTCTCCCTGTATCATCCTCATTTCTCTCTTTCTTCGACGATAAGACTTTAGGGTCTTACCATTTGGTATCAGAGCCTATGATAAGACTTTAGGATCTTATCATTTGGTATCAGAGCCTACGATAAGACTTTAGGGTCTTATCATTTGGTATCAGAGCGACGATAAGACTTTTAGGGTCTTATCATTATTGTTAGGATCCTTTTATTTTTCCTTTTATTTTCTGTGCTTTTCTTTTATTTTCTGCATATTTATTAAGTCTGTTTAGTTTAGCTAAAGTCGGAACTCTATAAATAGAGATGTAACTGCTTCTTTTCGCTTATCTATGAAAAATACTATTTTATCTTTTGACAAACCCTTGGAGGCCGAGGCCGATCCCCTCGAAGCGATAAGGAGGGCCGATCCCCTCGAAGTGATCATCCCCTTCTCTTCTTCTTTTTACGATAAGACTTTAGGGTCTTATCAATTGGTATCAGAGCAGCGATCCTTGGCACGTTCCCGCTGCAACGTAACTAAAAAAAAAAAAAATTTAGAAGGAAAGGAAGAGAGAAAGCAGCCGCAGCCACGCATCCCTGCTTCCTCTGCTTGCGGCCAGCCCACCGCCGCCCCTGCTCTCCGGCAGGCCGCTCCCTTCCTTGCTGCCTCCTTTCCACCGCCGGCGCTGCGTCCCAGCCGATCGACCAACGCCGCCGCTGCCCCCCAGCCGGCGACCTCTCATCCTCGCTTTCCCGTCTCGCTCGAGCGAGAAGGATCGCTGGCGCCGTCTCCCTGCCAACGGACCACCCCTTCGTCGTTGAGACTCTCGGCGACGCTGCCCTAACTTCTCTGCCACCGTGACCCTGGGTCGCAGCCGCAGCCGCCGGTTGCCCCCCCCCGTCTTCACGGCGACCGAAACAAGGCAACTCACCGCTGCTGCCCTTGTTTCCAGCCGCGCCTCCACCAGCCGCGCCTCCTCCAGCACTCCTCTTTCCCTCGAGTGCCGTTGCCGCCCAGCCGACCCATCACCGCTGTGGGCCACCGTGCGACGACCGCCGCTCGTCTCCCAGCTGCCGGCGCTTCACCTTGCTGTGCATCTAACCGAAACAGAGCACACATTGCTCTGCCTTTGTTTCAGCCGCGCCACACCTTGCTCTGCATTTAACCGAAACAGAGCACACTTGCTCTGGCCTTGTTTCAGCCGCGCCACAGTCGCGTGGGTTCCCTTGCTGCTGCCGGCTGTCGCCACTGTCGCTGCTACTGTCCGGATACTGTGCAGATGCCCTTGACTAGACATCAGAAACAAGAAATGAGGATTACCGACTTGCAATCGTACGCAATGGTTACCGATAACTCAACGAAGGCACAAATGGAAGCGCTGGAAATCAGAATTGAAAATCGGCTACAAGAAACTCTTCATGATTTCAAAAAGAGCTTGTTAGAGCACTTTAGTGGGTTTCAACAAGATGGAAGCTCAAGTTCTACGCTAAACAGATCGAGAGATACAGGAAAAGGTCCCCAGGATGGTGACACACACTACCCACGTATCAGGGTAGAATTTCCACGATGGGAAGATGGGGATCCGACCAGTTGGATCTCTAGGGCGGAAAATTTTTTTCATTTTCACAGAACTCCAGAAGAATCTAAGGTAGAAGTGGCCTCAATCCAGCTCGATGGAGATGCAATCCAGTGGTATGATTGGTACGAAACTTGCCATGGAATTCCTTCGTGGGAGCAGTTTAAAAGAGGACTTCTTGTTCGCTTTGGCCCGTCCGAATATGAGAATGTTGATGGCCAACTCGCCAAAATTCGTCAGACTTCTATAGTGTTGGAATATCAGAGTAGATTTGAAAGATTGTCCAACCAAGCTAGAGATTGGTCAGAACGACAACTTCTGGGTATATTTATTGAAGGGCTTATTCCCGAGATCCGGTGTGAGGTTAAGGCTCGTCAACCTCGCACTATGATGGCTGCGATTTCATTTGCACGCCTACATGAAGAAAAAATCAGTGTGGAATATCATCGAAATAGAGGTGCCAATAAATAGGTGATTAGCAGGCAACCTACCTCATCTACTCCAAGTCGAAACTCTAACACTAGCAAACTAACCCGAGAAGAACTCAAAGAAAGGTTAGCGAAGGGTTTGTGCTGGCATTGCGATGAAAAGTGGAGTACGGAGCATCGATGCAAACAAGGAAGACTTTTGATGATTGAACCGATCGAGGAGGAACCGGAAGTAGAAGTATCAGATTCCGATCATGAAGAAGTGGAAATTAATGATGATGTTGAAGCCGTCACACATACAGTGCATGCATTGGCTGGCTACTCTAATCCACAAACTATGAAAATTGGGGGAACTCTTAAACACTAGTCTGTCACTATTTTGATTGATACGGGTAGCACTAATAATTTTATGGATAGAAAAATTGCAGCCCGATTAGCTTACCACATTGAATGTTGTGACAAATTTGAAGTCAAGGTCGTCGATGGACGGATTTTAACCTGTGACAGCAAGTGCTCAAAGATAAAACTAATTTTGCAAGGTCAAGAATTATTTGTGGATTTCTTTTTATTACCCTTGGAAGACTATGAAGTGGTGCTCGGAATTGAATGGCTATCAACCCTAGGTGATGTCTCTTGGAATTTTTCTAAACTGATTATGAAGTTCTTTATTAATGGAAGACAGGTGACTCTCAAAGGAAGACGTGGGGGTAAGGTTACAACTATCACGAGCCATCGGATGGAGCAGGTCCTTCGGAAGACACACACCGGATTTTTGGTGCAATTGCATAACATTGAAAAGGAAATGACAGTGAACATTCCGGCTAGAAATATTGAATCATTGCTAACAGAGTTTGCGGATATATTTGCAAAGCCACACGGACTTCCACCTCTTAGATGTCATAATCATCGGATTCCACTATTACCCGAGAAGGCACCAACTAATGTCCGACCGTATAGATATCCACATTTCCAAAAGGCAGAGATAAAGAGGATTGTCATGGAGATGCTCAAAACAGGAGTTATACGAGCTAGTGTTAGCCCATATTCTTCCCCAGTCTTACTAGTCAAAAAGAAGGATGGCTCATGACGGATGTGTGTCGACTATCGAGCACTTAACAACATTACAGTGAAAGATAAATATCCTATTCCAGTAGTGGATGAACTATTGGACGAATTAGAAGGAGCTCAGGTCTTCACTAAATTGGACCTACGATCAGGCTATCATCAAATCAGAGTACATGAAGAGGATGTTCAGAAAACTGCCTTCAGGACACATAATGGCCATTATGAGTTTCTAGTAATGCCTTTTGGGTTATCCAATGCGCCCTCTACCTTCCAGAGTTTAATGAATGATATATTTCGGGCTCATCTCCGTAAGTTTATTTTGGTTTTCTTTAATGATATTTTAATATACAGTCATTCCTTAGAAAGTCATTTATTACATTTACGAACTGTCTTTAATATTCTTCGTGAGCATGGTCTTTTTGTTAAGAAATCCAAGTGCAGTTTTGGGCAACCTGAGGTTGAGTACCTCGGCCATATCATATCTCAAAAGGGAGTTGCAGTTGATCCTTCAAAAATCCAAGTGATGACAGATTGGCCAATTCCAAAGTCAATCAAAGCTTTAAGGGGGTTCTTGGGATTAACCGGCTATTATCGAAAGTTTGTGAAGAATTATGGCAAAATTAGTGCCCCCTTGACATCACTTCTAAAGAAAAATGCATTCAGATGGTCAGAAGAGGCAACTCAGGCATTTCAATTCTTGAAAACTGCAATGTCTACTACACCCGTACTGGCTTTGCCCGATTTTAATAAGATGTTTGTAATTGAATCTGATGCTTCTGGAGCTGGAATAGGGGCTGTATTAATGCAGGAAGGTCGGCCTATCGCTTATGCTAGTAAGGCTCTTTCCCCTTCCCATTTGAGTTTATCTATTTATGATAAGGAGATGCTAGCTATAATACATGCAGTCACAAAGTGGAGACCCTACCTAATTGGTCGACGGTTTCAAATACGCACTGATCACAAAAGCCTCAAATATTTTCTAGAGCAAAAGATTTCTTCTCTAGAGCAATAGAAATGGGTCACAAAGCTACTGGGATTCGATTATGAGATCATTTATAAAAAGGGGAGTGAGAATTTAGTAGCCGATGCCCTCTCACGCCTTCCAGAACAAGCTGAACTAGTAGCTATTTCTATTCCTATTTACGAGACTTTGGAAGTTATCAGAAAGGAATGGTTAAATAATCCTGAGATCCAAAACATCATTAAAAACTTAGAAGAAGCCCCAGGTTCTGTCTCAAATTATAGTTGGGATTCGGTGGACTTGCGCTATAAAGGCCGAATAGTAGTTGCCCCACATTCTTCTTGCCAAGCAATAATTCTGAAGGAGTTCCATTCATCACCAATTGGTGATCACTCGGGATTTCTCCGCACTTATAAGCGAGTTCGACAACTTTTTTACTGGAAAGGTATGAAAAATTTTATCAAGAAATTTGTTGCTGAATGTGATGTTTGCCAACGTCACAAAAGTGAGACAGTAGCCACCCCAGGCTTACTACAGGCCCTCCCTATTCCTGATGCTACTTGGACCGACATATCTATGGATTTCATTGACAGTCTCCCATCATCTCAAGGAAAGAGTACTATACTTGTAGTCGTGGATAGACTTACAAAGTATGCTCATTTCTGTGCTTTACGACATCCTTATACTGCTGCAAGTGTTGCTCATACTTTTGTGGAAAACATAGCTAAATTGCATGGGAGTCCCCGTTCAATTGTTAGTGACAGAGACAAGATTTTTACTAGCTCCTTCTGGACAGAACTTTTTCGTTTACAAGGTACTCAGCTGAATATGAGCACTGCTTATCATCCACAAACAGATGGGCAAACTGAAGTGGTAAACAGGTGCCTAGAAAATTACCTCCGATGTTTTACTAGCGACAAACCAAAGGAATGGGTCAAATAGCTTCCCTGGGCAGAGTGGTGGTATAATACCTCTTACCATTCTTCTATTAAAATGACTCCATTTGAAGCAGTTTATGGCCAACCCCCACCTACAATTACAAAGTATGTACCTGGTTCTTTTAAAGTTGATCAAGTGGACAAGGAATTGATGGATAGAAATAAGATTATTCAGCTTTTAAAGGATAACCTCACAACCGCACAAGCAAGAATGAAACAACAAGCTGATAAACACCGAAGTGAACGAGAATTTACTGTAGGTGATTGGGTTTTCCTTCGTCTTCAACCCTACAAGCAAACTTCCATAAAGGTCCGATCTTCCATGAAGCTATCTCCTCGGTTTTTTGGGCCTTATAAGGTATTAGAACGCATTGGACCAGTGGCCTACCGCTTGGATTTGCCTGCTAGCTCTAAACTACATCCAGTCTTTCATGTTGCATGCCTTAAAAGGAAATTGGGTGATGATGCAATAGTGCAGTGCCACTTGCCAGACACTTCTACTATTGGGGAAGTTCAAGCTCAATCATAGGTCATACTTGATAGACGAGTTGTCATGTACCGCAGACATCCTGTAACTGAAGTGCTGGTGCAATGGGCCAACTTACCAAAGGAAGATGCCATTTGAGAGTCCTACAACATGCTAAAGGAGAAGTTTCCAGAATTTGATGCTGCTCAGCCTTGAGGACAAGGCTGAATTGAAGGAGGCGGGATTGTTAGGATCCTTTTATTTTTCCTTTTATTTTCTATGCTTTCCTTTTATTTTCTGCATATTTATTAAGTCTGTTTAGTTTAGCTAAAGTCGGAACTCTATAAATAGAGATGTAACTGCTTCTTTTCGCTTATCTATGAAAAATACTATTTTATCTTTTGACAAACCCTTGGAGGTCGATCCCCTCGAAGCGATCAAGGAGGCCGATCCCCTCGAAGTGATCATCCCCTTCTCTTCTTCTTTTTACGATAAGATCCAATTGGTCGGATCTCCATCTTTCCATCTCGGAAATTCCATCTTCATGTGTGAGTAATTTGTGTCATAATCTTGGGGCCCTTTTCCTGTATCTTCAGATCTGTGCAATGTAGAACTTGAGCTCCTACTTTGTTGAAATTTACTAAGGCTCCCTGGTAAATCCTTTTTGAAATCATTAAGTACTTCTTGTAACCAGTTCTCAATTCTAATTTCCAATGCTTCCATTTATGCTTTCACTGAGTTATCGGTGGCCATTGCGTAAGACTGCAAATCTATAATCTCAACTCCTGTTTTTGGTGTCAGACAAGGGCATCAACACTGTAGATGCGAAGTTATCGAGGAGGTGGACGCCAAGGGCAGTGCTGCGGTCGCTGCGTTGGAGGAAGAGTAGCTGCCCTGTTTCTATCGAGGCGTGGGGTGAGAGCGCCGAGGTTGGAAGGCGGCTGCGTTGATGTGGCTGCAGCTAGGGGCAGCGTCGCCAAGGGCCTGTCACTGCAGTGGTTGCGACGGTGCGGATGGAAGGCAGCGTTTCTTTGTCTCTACCGCACTACAAAGGCGTTGGTGACGTCGAGGGATCGCGTGCGGTTGAGGACACAACGGTGTCGTTGAAGCGACCGAAACAGAGCTTACTACATGTGCTATTGGAGGGAGGCTCTGATACCAAATGATAAGACCCTAAAGTCTTATCGTAGGCTCTAATACCAAATGATAAGACCCTAAAGTCTTATCGTAGGCTCTGATACCAAATGATAAGACCCTAAAGTCTTATCGTGGAAGAAAGGGGAGAAATGGGGATGATAATGATCGCTTCGAGGGGATCGGCCTCCTTGATCGCTTCGAGGGGATCGACCCTCCTTGATCGCTTCGAGGGGATCGGTCCTCCTTGATCACTTCGAGGGGATCGACCTCCTAGGTTTCGTCCAAAGACATAATAGTATTTTTCATAGATTATTGAAAAGAAGCAGTTACATCCCTATTTATTGAGTTCCACCCAAAGTCCATCAGGACTTGAACTCTAATAATAAATAAATATTAAATAAACCTCTACTTGACTCTAATCGAACCAAACTGACTCAATAAACAACTAGACTAAACAGACTCAATAAACATTATTCAAAAGCTCAGAAAAAGGTTCCTAACAGTTCCTCCCTCTTCATATCAGCCTTGTCCTCAAGGCTGAGCAGCATCAATCTCTGGGAGCTTCTCTTTCAGCACTTTAGCCATAGACTATCTGTAACGCATCACAACCCGTTGATCAAGTAAGTATGATCTCAACTTTTTAATAGTGTAAGCAACAAGTCGATCTTTCAATGTAGCAATCGTTGCATGAAACTTCTGGCCCTGTATAATCAAATTTATCTTTGAAACTTTGCTATCACAAGTGAAAATCTGTCCATCAACGATCTTTACTTCGAATCTGTCATAGTCTTCAATGTGGTGGGCCAATCGGTCAATAGTCTCACTGTCCATAAAATTGTTAGTGCTACCAGTATCAATCAAAACTATAACAGGCTGATGTTCTAGAGTTTCGCCAACTTCCATAGTTTGCGGGTTAGAGTAGTCGGCTAATGCATGCATTGTATATATGGTAGGTCCAACATCTTCATTAGAATTTATACCTTCATGATCGGAGTCCACATTCTTAGCTTTCGGTTCCTCTCTAATTGGTTCAATCATCAGAAGTTGCCCTTGTTTACATCGGTGCTCCATACTCCATTTTTCATCATAATACAAACCCCTTGCTGATCTTTCCTTGCTAATTTTTTTCTCATGTAGATTTGCAAATGTGATCGCAGCTATCATAGTACGGGGTTGACGAGCCTTAACTTCACACCGGATCTCTGGAATAAGCCCTTCAATAAATGTATCCAGAAGTTGTCGGTTCGACCAATCTCTAGCTTGATTTGATAATCTTTCAAACTTACTCTGATATTCTAACACTGTAGAAGTTTGATGAATTTTGGCGAGCTGGCAATCAACATTCTCATATTCGGATGGGCCAAAGCAAACAAGAAGTCCTCTTTTGAACTGCTCCCACGAAGGAACTCCGTGAAAAGTTTCATACCAATCGTACTACTGGAGTGCATCTCCCTCGAGTTGGACTGAGGCCACTTCTACCTTGGATTCTTCTGGGGTTCTGTGAAAACGAAAAACATTTTCTGCCTTAGAGATCCAATTGGTCGGATCTCCATCTTTCCATCTCGGAAATTCCATCTTCATGTGTGAGTAATTTGTGTCATAATCTTGGGGCCCTTTTCCTGTATCTTCAGATTTGTGCAACGTAGAACTTGAGCTCCTACTTTGTTGAAATTTACTAAGGCTCCCCAGTAAGTCCTTTTTGAAATCATTAAGTACTTCTTGTAACCGGTTCTCAATTCTAATTTCCAATGCTTCCATTTGTGCTTTCACTGAGTTATCGGTGGCCATTGCGTAAGACTGCAAATCTGTAATATCAACTCCTGTTTTTGGTGTCGGACAAGGGCATCAACACTGTAGATGCGAAGTTACTGAGGAGGTGGACGCCAAGGGCAGTGTTGCGGTCGCTGCGTTGGAGGAAGAGTAGCTGCCCTGTTTCTATCGAGGCATGGGGTGAGAGCGCCGAGGTTGGAAGGCGACTGCGTTGATGTGGCTGCAGCGTCGTCAAGGGCCTTTCACTGCGGTGGTTGTGACGGTGCGGATGGAAGGCAGCGTTTCTCTGTCTCTACCGCACTACGAAAGCGTTGGTGACGTCGATGGATCGCGTACGGTTGAGGACACAACGGTGTCGTTGAAGCGACCGAAACAGAGCTTGCTGCATGTGTTGTTGGAGGGAGGCTGCGGTGGTGTTGCCGAGGTTGAGGTTGCAGGGGAAAATTGGAATCGACGGTGGTAGGCTGGGCGGCGAGCGGCGTCGTCGCTGGCTGGGCAGCAGCGGCGACGGTGGTGGCAACCGTTCGCAGCAGCAAGAGGATTTCCCTTTTTCGGTCACCAAGGGGGTAGAGCAAGGGGGAGTGGCGGCGGTCGTTCTCGCCCGAGCCAGGGGGAGCGGCGGTTGGGAGGTTAGCAGCGATCGCTGCACGGTGGCTGGCAGTGGTGGTGGGTCGGCTGGAAGGCGACGGCGCTCGAGGCGTGGCTGCGATCGACGAGGGGCTGCGGCAACAAAGGAAGCTCTGATAACGTTTCCATATATACGATAAGACCTTTAGGGTCTTACCATTTGGTATCAGAGCCTACGATAAGACATTAGGGTCTTATCATTTGGTATCAGAGCCTACGATAAGACCTTTAGGGTCTTACCATTTGGTATTAGACTTATCGTAGAGATACCAAATGATAAGACCCTAAAGTCTTATCGTAGGCTTTGATATCAAATGATAAGAACCTAAAGGTCTAATCGTAGGCTCTGATACCAAATGGTAAGACCCTAAAGTCTTATCGTCGCTCTGATACCAAATGATAAGACCCTAAAGTCTTATCGTCGAAGAAAGGGGAGAAATGGGGATGATAATGATCGCTTCGAGGGGATCGGCCTCCTTGATCGCTTCGAGGGGATCGACCCTCCTTGATCGCTTCGAGGGGATCGACCCTTCTTGATCACTTCGAGGGGATCGGCCTCCTAGGGTTGTCCAAAGACAGAATAGTATTTTTCATAGATTACTGAAAAGAAGTAGTTACATCCCAATTTATAGAGTTCCACCCAGAGTCCATCAGGACTTGAACTCTAATAATAAATAAATATTAGATAAACCTCTACTTGACTCTAACTGAACCAAACCGACTCAATAAACAAATGGACTAAACAGACTCAATAAACATTATTCAAAAGCTCAGAAAAAGGGTCCTAACAGATCCTCCCTCTTCAAATCAGCCTTGTCCACAAGGCTGAGCAACATCAATCTCGGGAAGATTATCTTTTAGCACTTCAGTCATAGGCTATCTGTAACGCATCACAACCCGTTGATCAAGTAAGTATGATCTCCACTTTTTAACAGTGTAAGCAACAAGTCGGTCTTTCAATGTAGCAATCGTTGCATGAAACTTTTGGCCCTGTATAATCAATTTTATCTTTGAACCTTTGCTATCACAAGTGAAAATCCGTCCATCAACGATCTTTACTTCGAATATGTCATAGTCTTCAATGTGGTGGGCCAATCGGTCAACGGTCTCACTGTCCATAAAATTATTAGTGCTACCAGTATCAATCAAAACTATAACAGGCTGATGTTCTAGAGTTTCGCCAACTTCCATAGTTTGTGGGTTAGAGTAGTCGGTTAATGCATGCATTGTATATATGGTAGGTCCAACATCTTCATTAGAATTTATACCTTCATGATCGGAGTCCACATTCTTAGCTTTCGGTTCCTCTCCAATTAGTTCAATAATCAGAAATTGCCCTTGTTTACATCGGTGCTCCATACTCCATTTTTCATCATAATACAAACCCCTTGTTGATCTTTCCTTGCTAATTTTTTTCTCATGTAGATTTGCAAATGAGATCGCAGCTATCATAATACGGGGTTGACGAGCCTTAACTTCACACCGGATCTCTGGAATAAGCCCTTCAATAAATGTATCCAGAAGTTGTCGGTTCGACCAATCTCTAGCTTGATTTGATAATCTTTCAAACCTACTCTGATATTCTAACACTGTAGAAGTTTGATGAATTTTGGCGAGCTGGCAATCAACATTCCTATATTCGAATGGGCCAAAGCGAACAAGAAGCCCTCTTTTGAACTGCTCCCACGAAGGAACTCCGTGAAAAGTTTCATACCAATCGTACCACTGGAGTGCATCTCCCTCGAGTTGGATTGAGGCCACTTCTACCTTGGATTCTTCTGGGGTTCTGTGAAAACGGAAAACATTTTCTGCCTTAGAGATCCAATTGGTCGGATCTCCATCT
Organism: Musa acuminata AAA Group; assembly: GCF_036884655.1. Classification (NCBI taxonomy): domain Eukaryota; kingdom Viridiplantae; phylum Streptophyta; class Magnoliopsida; order Zingiberales; family Musaceae; genus Musa; species Musa acuminata. Next base: position 27,185,418 of record NC_088352.1, on the reverse strand, counting down.
TTCCATCTCGGAAATTCCATCTTCATGTGTGAGTAATTTGTCATAATCTTGGGGCATTTTTCTTGTATTTTCAGATGTGTGCAACGTAGAACTTGAGCCTCCATTTTGTTGAAATTTGCTGAGGCTCTCCGGTAGGCTCTTTTTGAAATCATTAAGTGTTTCTTGCAGTCGGTTCTCAATTCTGATTTCCAATGCTTCCATTTGTGCTTTCACCGAGTTATCAGTGGCCATTGCGTAAGACTGAAAATCTGTAATCTCAACTTCTGTTTTTGGTATCGGTCAAGGGGATCAACACTGTTGATGCGAAGTTGCCGAGGAGGTAGACGCCAAGGGCAGTGCTGCGGTCGCTGCGTTGGAGGAAGTGTAGCTGCCTTGTTTCTATCGCTGTGTGGGGTGAGAGCGTCGGGGTTGGAAGGCGACTGCGTTGATGTGGCTGCAGTTGGGGGCAACGTCGCCAAGGGCCTGTTGCTGTAATGGTTGCAATGGTACGGATGGAAGGTAGCGTTGCTCTATCTCTACCGCACTACGAAGGCGTTGGTGACATCGATGGATCGCGTGCGGTTGAGGACACAACGGTGTCGTTGAAGCGACCAGGGTTGAGGCTGCAATGGTGGCAACCGGCGGCTGCGGCAACGATGTAGAGCAAGGGGGCTGCAGCAATGGTGCAGATCGAGGGGGTTGAGGTGAAGGCTGCGGTGGCTGGCAGCAGTAGTCGTTGCTGGCCGGAGCGCAGCGGCGGCGGTGGAGAAGGAGGCAGCGAGGGTCGTGGCAGGCTGTGCGGCGAGCGGCGTCGTCGCTGGCTGGGCAGCAGTGGCGACGGTGGTGGCAACCGGCGTTCGCAGCAGCAAGGGGATCCGCGACTGCGGCAGCAAGGGGACCCGCGACTGCGACGGTGGTAACTGCCCTGTTTCGGTTCGGTCACCACGGATGCAGAGCAAGGGGGAGCAGCGGCTGGGAGGCGAGCGGCGGTCGTCGCACGGGGGAGCAGCGGCTGGAAAGCGACAGCGACGGCGCTCGAGGCGACGGCGGCGGCTGGAAACAAGGGCAGCAGATGTGAGTTGCCCGTGATTGCCCTGTTTCGGTTACAAAAGGGCAGAGCAAGGGGGAGTGTCAGCGGTCGTTCTCGCCCGAGCCAAGGGGGAGCGGCGGCTGGGAGGCGAGCGGCGGTCGCCTCACGGTGGTTGGCAGCGGTGGTGGGTCGGCTGGAAGGCTACGGCGCTCGAGGCGCGGCTACGATCGACGAGGGGCTGCGGCAACAGAGGAAGCTCTGTTTCTACAACCGCTGCAACGAGGGGCAGCGGCAACTGGCGGCTGCGGCTGCGACCCGGCGGTCCTTCTCGCTCGAGCGAGATGGGGTCGCAAGGAGAAGAGGTCGCTGGCCGGATGATCGAACGGGGGCGATGCGGCTGGGAAAATTGGTGGTGACGCGGCTGGGAACAAGGGCAATACGTGAGTTGCCCTGTTTCGGTCGCCGCGAGGAGGCGGCGGCTGCGGCTGCGACCCAAGGGGAGGCGGGCGGCGGTGGAGAGGCAGCGGTGGTGGCGCGGCAGGGAGCAGCGTCACCAACGATCGCCGAGGAGGAGAGGTCGAGCGGCTGCGCTGCGACGCAAGGGGAGGCGGGCGGCGGCAGTAGGGCTGGGATGGACGCTGGCAGCGTCGTCTCCTGGCCGGGGAACAGCAGCGGCGGTGGTCGCCGGCCGGGAAGCGGGGCGATGGTAGGCGCTGGCCGGAGAGAAGCAGCGGCGGGTGGGCTGGCCGGAAGCAGGGGACGCACGGGTGGCTGCGGCTTCTTCTTCCTCTCGTGTTTCTTCTTTTCCTTTTCCCGACGACGAACTACAGCGAGAACGCCGAGGATCGCTGCTCTGATACCAAATGATAATGATCGCTTCGAGGGGATCGGCCTCCTTGATCGCTTCGAGGGGATCGACCCTCCTTGATCTCTTCGAGGGGATCGATCACTTCGAGGGGATCAACCTCCTAGGGTTTGTCCAAAGACAATAATAGTATTTTTCATATATTACCGAAAAGAAGTAGTGGTCCATCCGGACTTGAACTCTAATAATAAATAAATATTAAATAAACCTCTACTTGACTCTAATCGAACCAAACTGACTCAATAAAAAACTAGACTAAACAGACTCAATAAACATTATTCAAAAGCTCAGAAAAAGGTTCCTAACAGTTCCTCCCTCTTCAGATCAACCTTGTCCTCAAGGCTGAGCAGCATCAATCTCAGGGAGCTTCTCTTCAGCACTTTATCCATAGACTATCTGCAACGTATCACAAGCCGTTGATCAAGTAAGTATGGTCTCCACTTTTTGAGAGTGTAAGCAACAGGTTGATTTTTCAGTGTAGTAATCGTTGCATGAAACTTTTGGCCTTGTATAATCAATTTTATCTTTGAACCTTTGCTATCACAAGTGAAAATCCATCCATCAATGATCTTTACTTTGAATCTGTCATAGTCTTCAATTTGATGGGCCAATCGGTCAATAGTCTCACTGTCCATAGAATTGTTAGTGCTACCAGTATCAATCAAAACTATAACAGGCTGATGTTCTAGAGTTTCGTCAACTTTTATAGTTTGCGGGTTAGAGTAGTCGGCTAATGCATGCATTGTATGTATGGTATGTCCAACATCTTCATTAGAATTTATACCTTCATAATCGGAGTCCAACTCTTCTGCTTTCGATTCCTCTATAATTGGCTCAATCATCAGATGTTGCCCTTGTTTACATTGGAGCTCTATACTCCACTTTTCATCATAATGCAAACTCCTTGCTGATCTTTCCTTGCTAATTTTTATCTCATATAGATGTGCAAATGAGATCGCAACTATCATAGTGCGGGGTTGACGAGCCTTAACTTCACACCGAATCTCCGGATTAAGCCCTTCAATAAATGTATGTAGAAGCTGTCGGTCCGACCAATCTCTAGCTTGATTTGACAATCTTTCAAACCTACTATGATATTCTAACACTGTAGAAGTCTGACGAATTTTGGCAAGCTGGCAATCAACATTATCATATTTGGATGGGCCAAAGCGAACAAGAAGCCCTCTTTTGAACTGCTCCCACGAAGGAACTCCGTGGAAAGTTTCATACCAATCGTACCACTGGAGTGCATCTCCCTCGAGCTGAATTGAGGCCACTTCTACTTTGGATTCTTTTGGGGTTCTGTGAAAACGGAAAACATTTTCTGCCTTAGAGATCCAATTGGTCGGATCTCCATCTTTCCATCTCGGAAATTCCATCTTCATGTGTGAGTAATTTGTGTCACAATCTTGGGGTCCTTTTCCTGTATTTTCATATCTATGCAACGTTGAACTTGAGCCCCCATTTTGTTGAAATTTGCTGAGGCTCTCCAGTAGGCTCTTTTTGAAATCATTAAGTGTTTCTTGCAATCGGTTCTCAATTCTGATTTCCAATGCTTCCATTCGTGCTTTGATCGAGTTATCAGTGGCCATTGCGTAAGACTGCAAATCTGTAATCTCAACTCCTGTTTTTGGTGTCGGACAAGGGCATCAACACTGTCGATGCGAAGTTACCGAGGAGGTGGACGCCAAGGGCAGTGCTGCGATCGCTGCGTTGGAGGAAGAGTAGCTGCCCTGTTTCTATCGCTGCGTGGGGTGAGAGCGCTGGGGTTGGAAGGCAGCGTTGCTCTGTTTCTGTCACACTGCGGAAGGAGGCGCTGGTGAGAGGCAACGATGCTTGTTGCAGTCGCTGCGTGGAGGGATCGCTGCTGCTGAGGGCTGGGAGGCAGCGATGGTGATGTGGTTGGGGGCAGCGCCGGCAAGGACTCGCCGCTACGGTGGCTGCGATGGAGGAAGAGTTGCTGTCCTGTGTTTTTGTCACTGTGTGAGATGAGAGCGCCGAGACTGAAAGGCGACGGTTGTGACTGCTGTGACCCAAGGAAGCAATCGCCGAGCGGTCAGGTTGAGGCTGTGGTGATGCCAACCAACAACTACAGCAGCGGAGGCAGAACAAGAGGGAGGTGGCGTTGAAGCGGCCGGGGTTGAGGCTGCAGTGGTGGCAACCGACGGCTGCGGCAACGATGCAGAGCAAGGGGGCTGCAGCAACGGTGCAGATCGAGGGGGTTGAGGTGAAGGCTGCGGTGTCTGGCAGTACCAGTCGTTGCTGGCCGGAGCGCAACGGCAACGGTGGAGCAGGAGGCAGCGAGGGTCGTGGCAGGCTGCAGCAACAGAGGAAGCTATGTTTCTGCAACCGTTGCAACGAGGGCTGCGGCAACCGGAGGCTGCCAGGCTGGGCGGCGAGCGGCGTCGTCGCAGGCTGGGCAGCAGTGGCGACGGTGGTGGCAACCGGCATTCGCAGCAGCAAGGGGATCCGCGACTGCGGCAGCAAGGGGACCCGCGACTGCGACGGTGGTAATTGCCCTGTTTCGGTCACCACGGATGCAGAGCAAATGGAAGCAGCGGCTGGGAAGCGAGCGGGAGCAGCGGCTGGGCGGCGAGCGGCAGTCGTCGCACGGGGGAGCAGCGGCTGGAAGGCGACGGCAACGGCGCTCGAGGCGACGGCGGCGGCTGTAAACAAGGGCAGCAGATGTGAGTTGCCCGTGATTGCCCTGTTTCGGTTACAAAAGATGCAGAGCAAGGGGCAGTGGCGGCGGTCGTTCTCGCCCGAGCCAGGGGAAGCGGCGGCTGGGAGGCGAGTAGCGATCGCCGCACGGTGGCTGACAGTGGTGGAGAAAGAGGAGTCGGCGGCTGTAGAGGCGACCGACGCCTGCGGCAGCAGAGGGACCGGCGGCTGCTCTGTTTCTATCGCACCACAGAAACAGCGACGCCAACAGATCGCACGTCCGAAGCTGCAACCAAGGGAAGCCAGCGATGGCGGTGCGGCTAGGGCAGCGTCGCCGACGGTACAAGCGGCGATGGGTGGTCCGCTGGCTGGGAATCGGCGGCCGCAGCCCTTCTCGCTCGAGCGAGAAGCGGGCAGCGAGGCGGCGAGGTGAGAAGGTTGCTGGCCGGGGCACAGCGGCAGCGGTGGGCGCTGACCGGGGAGCAGCGGCGGCGGTGGTCGCCGACCAGGAAACAGCGACCATTATCATCCTCATTAGGGTCTTCTCCTTGATCATTATCATTAGGGATGATAATGGACGTAGGCAGCGTCGTCTCCTGGCTGGGGAACAGCGGCGGCGGTGGTCGCCGGCCGGGAAGCGGGGCGATGGTGGGCGCTGGCCGGAGAGAAGCAGCGGCGGGTGGGCTGGCCGGAAGCAGGGGAAGCAGGGGTGGCTGCGGCTTCTTCTTCCTCTCGTGTTTTTTTTTTTTTTTTTTTTTTGAATGAGATGACGAACTACAACGAGAAAGGGGAGAAAAGAGGATTACCGCTCTGATACCAAATGATAAGACCGTCTTATCGTAAAAGAAAGGGGAGAAAAGGGAATGATAATGATCGCCTCGAAGCGATCAAGGAGGCCGATCCCCTCGAAGCGATCATTATCATTCCCTTTTCTCTCGATAAGACCCTAAGGTCTTATCATTTGGTATCAGAACGATGATCCTCGACGTTCTCAATGTAGTTCATCATTAAAAAAAAAAAAAAAAATTGTGAGTGCGAAGCCAGCAGCCACGCACGCGGTTCCTTCTCAACCAAGAAGGCTTCCCGGCGCCGACCACCCCTGCTTCCCTTCTCCTCCACCGCCGGCGCTGCTTCCTGGTCGGCGACCACCGCCGCCGCTGCTCCCCGGTCAGCGCACACCGCTGTCGCTGTGCCCCGGCCAGCAACCTTCTCACCTCACCTCCTCGCTGCCCGCATCTCGCTCGAGCGAGAACGGCCGCGGCCGCCGATTCCCAGCCAGCGGACCACCCATCGCCGCTTATACAGTCGGCGACGCTGCCCTAGCCGCACCGCCATCGCTGGCTTCCCTTGGTTGCAGCTTCGGCCGTGCGATCTGTCGGTGTCGCTGTTTCTGTGGTGCGATAGAAACAGAGCAGCCGCCGGTCCCTCTGCTGCCGCAGGCGTCGGTCGCCTCTACAGCCACCGACTCCTCCTTCTCCACCGCTGCCGCTGCTTCTCGGCCGCACGATCACCGCCGCACCGCCGTTGCCAGCATCGCCAGCGGCTCCGGCTGTGGTGCGATAGAAACAGAGCACCCTGTTTCCCATCTCCAGCATCGCAACTTCCCGGCCAGCGACGACGCTCGCTGCCTTTTTCTCCACCGCCGCCGCTGCTTCTCGATCGTTCTATCACTGCCGCCCGCCCCCCAGCCGCAACCCTCGCCGTGCCCCCCCCTTGGGTCGCAGCCGCAGCCCTCGTTGAAACAGTTGCAGAAACAGAGCTTCCTCTGTTGCTGCAGCCCCCGTCGATCCTGGCAGCGACCCTCGCTGCCTCCTTCTCCACCGCCAACGCTGCGCTCCGGCCAGCGACCACCGCTGCTGCCAGTCACCGCAGCCTTCTCCTCTACTGCTCGTGATCCTTCCGGCCAACTCCTTCGGTTGTGCGACAAAAACAGAGTACGCAGCAACAAAAATAGTGGCATCCTCTACTGCCGCAGTCCCGATTGTAACCACCGTCGTCACTCCCGGCCACTACCAACCCCTCGTTCTGCAGCAGCCGCCCTCCAACACTGAACGCAGCAACCGCAGCAAGTACGCTGCCTTGCCTCAACCCTGTTGCTCGGCGATCGCCCCTTGGGTCGTAACAACTGCAACCACATCAACGTAGTCGTCTTCCAACCTCGGCACTCTCACCTCATGTAGCGATAGAAACAGGGCAGTTACTCTTCCTCCAACGCAGCGATCGCAGCACTGCCCTTGGCGTCCACCTCCTCGGCAACTTTGCATCGATAGTGTTGATGCCCTTGATCGACACCAAAAACAGGAGTTGAGATTACAGATTTACAGTCTTACGTAATTGCCACTGATAACTCGGTGAAAGCACAAATGGAAGTATTGGAAATCAGAATTGAGAACCGGTTACAAGAAGTACTTAATGATTTCAAAAAGGACTTATTGGGGAGCCTTAGTAAATTTCAACAAGGTGAGAGCTCAAGTTCTACATTGCACAGATCTGGAAATACCAGAGAAGGACCCCAAGATTGTGACACAATCTACTCATACATGAAGGTGGATGGACAGCTCTCAAAAATTTATCAGACTTCTACAGTGTTGGAATATCATAGTAGGTTTGAAGGATTGTCAAATCAAGCTAGAGATTAGTCGGAACGACAACTTCTAGATACATTTATTGAAGGGCTTATTCCAGAGATTCGGTGTGAAGTTAAGGCTCGTCAACCCCGCACTATGATAGCTGCGATCTCATTCGCACATCTACATGAGAAAAAAATCAACAGGAAAAATCATGGAAACAGAAGTGACAACAACCAGATGATTAGTAAGCCACTGGCCCCATCTATTCCCAACCAAAGCCTTGACACCCGAAGACTAACCCAAGAAGAACTCAATGAAAAATCAGCAAAGGGTTTGCACTATGATGAAAAGTGGAGTATGGAGCACCAATGTAAACAAGGGCAACATATGATGATTGAGCCAATTAGAGAGGAACCGAAAGCAGAAGAGTTGGACTCCGATTATGAAGGTGTGGAAACTGATGAAGATATTGAAGCCATCACATATACAGTGCATGCATTGGCTAGCTATGCTAACCCACAAACTATGAAAATCAGAGAAACTTTGAAGCATCAGCCTGTCACTATGTTGATTGATACGTGCAGCACTAATAATTTTATGGATAGGAAAGTTGCATCCTGATTAGCTTACCGCATTGAAGGCTATAACAGATTCGAAGTAAAGATTATTGATGGACGGATTTTAACTTGTGATACCAAAGGCCAGGAGTTTCTTGCAATGATTACTACACTAAAAGATCGACCTGTTGCTTACACTGTCAAAAAGTGGAGACCATACTTACTTGATCAATAGGTTGTGATGCGTTGCAGATAGTCGATGGCTAAAGTGTTGAAAGAGAACCTCCCCGAGATTGATGCTGCTCAACCTCGAGGACAAGGCTGATTTGAAGAGGGAGGAATTGTTAGGACCCTTTTTCTGAGACTTTGAATAATATTTATTGAGTCCGTTTAGTCCAATTGTTTATTTAGTCGATTTGGTTCAATTAGAGTCAAGTAGAGGTTTATTTAATATTTATTTATTATTAGAGTTCAAGTCCTAAGGGACTCTGGGTGGAACTCTATAAATAGGGATGTAACTGCTTCTTTTCAATAATCTATGAAAAATACTATTGTCTTTGGACAAACCCTAGGAGGCCGATCCCCTCGAAGTTATCAAGGAGGGCCGATCCCCTCGAAGAGATCAAGGAGGGCCGATCCCCTCGAAGTGATCAAGGAGGGCCGATCCCCTCGAAGAGATCAAGGAGGGCCGATCCCCTCGAAGAGATCAAGGAGGCCGATCCCCTCGAAGCGATTATTATCATTCCATTTTCTCCCATTTCTTTCACGATAAGACCTTAGGTGTTAGGATCGAGAGCACTAAGAGGGGGGGGGGTGAATTAGTGCAGCGGAAATCTTTCAGCGATTAAAAACGAAAGCTGCGTTCGTTCGATAAACACTATGCAAAAGCCGATCCTAGTTTACTTATTATTAAGTACAGTTTACGTTTAAACACAGTTAGCGTCTAAATGCAGTTTGCGTCTAAATGCAGATTGCGTCTAAATTCAGATTGCGTCTAAGCGCAGTTTGCGTCTAAGCACAGATTGCGTCTATGCGCAGTTTGCGTCTAAGCGCAGTTTGCGTCTAAGCGCAGATTGCGTCTAAGCGCAGTTTGCGTCTAAACACAGTTTGCGTCTAAGCGCAGTTTAAGCAGAAGTATAAAGACAATCTGCTGCTATTCAAAAAGTAATCTGCAAAAAGCAGATTTACGTCTAAACGCAGATTTACGTCTAAACGTAGATTTACGTCTAAACTTTGAAACTCGTTTGTATACTCGCAGAAGGCAGTATGCAGTTGAAATTAAGACGTAAACGTAAGCTGAAATCTGATGATTGTGCGAGGAAAGCCGATTTACGTCTGAATGCAGTTTTACGTCTAAATGTTGAAACTCGTTCGCAAAGTTGCAGAAGACAGTTTGCAGTTATAAATAGAATCAAAATGTAAATGTAAACTGCGAGGAAACTCGTTCGTAAAAGCGCAGAAGACAGTTCGCAGTTATAAACAGATTCAAGACGTAAATGTAAGCTGCAAAGTAAGGATCGTACGAAAACACGTATTGACGTCTGAATCCATATTCGAAAAGATTAGAGCTTAGAAACTTGTTCGTAAAAGCGCAGAGAGCAGTAGCTATGTAGGAGGTTTGCAGTAATGATAAAGTGCTCAAAATAAACGCAAACCAGAGATTTAGAGTGGTTCGGTCAGTCTTGACCTACTCCACTTTTGGCTTCCTCCACCGGCGAGGTTACCGACGTCAACTAGGTGCCTTCCTTCAATGGGCGAAGGCCAACTGCCCTTTTACAGTTTCTCTCCTTTTGACGGGCTCAGGAGACAACCCTTACAGATCCTTTCTCTCCTCTCTTTACAACTCAAGACTTGAAGAACAGAAGAGAAGAGAACTTTTGGACTTTACACAAGTTTGAGCTCTTAGAATCATTGAAAAGATCAAGAATTCGGTGTGGATCTGTATCCCTTCAGTGCTGAATGGGTGGGGTATTTATAGGCCCCAACCCAATTCAAATTTGGAGCTCAAAACGATCAAATCCCGGAATTTCGGGATCAGGCGGTTGCACCTCTTGACTGGAGAGGTTGCACCGCCCAGTCTTGCTCGAAGACTGAGCTCATGCGGTGCCACCTCTCTGTCAGGGAGGTTGCACCGCCCAGTCTTGCTCGAAGACTGAGCTCAGGCGGTGCCACCTCCTGGCTGGGGAGATTGCACCGCCTAGTCTCGCTGGGAGGCTTAGCCCAGGCGGTGCCACCTCCTGGCCTAGGCGGTTGCACCTCCTAGTGCAATCAGGGTCCGAATAGTTAGCTCCATTCGGCCCAATTTCATTCTTTTCAGGGGCCCAATTTCCCCAAGATTAAGCTAATGGGATCACCTCCCATTTTCCAACTTAATCAACGTGCTAACTACAATTAAATCTAAGACAATTTCTGCAGCTTTGCTCCGATGCGTCAATCGCTTCTTCCGGCGAGTTTCCGGCGAACTTCCGTCGATCAACCGATGTACCCTCGGTGATTCTTCTGCGGACTTCCGGTAAACTCCTGGACTTTGCGACGATCCACTTGGCGAGTTCCGACGAGCTTCGCTTGGCAAGCTTCTGGACTTTTCGGATTTGTTCTCGCAGAACCTCCGACGACCGTCCGAACTTCCGTTGAACTCTCGAACTCCCAACATGATCATGAACTTGACTCCGGCGCAACTCCTGCTGCTTGTCTAACTTTCATCGTAGTTAATCCTGCACACTTATCTCAACACATAGATTAGACAACAAATGACAATTGACTTCATCATCAAAATCCGAGATTTAACATTAGGGTTTTATCATTTGGTATCAGAGCATATGATAAGACTGCGTTCTTAGTTCGTCATCTTAAAAAAAAAAAAAAAAAAAAAATTGTGAGTGCGAAGCCAACAGCCACGCACGCTGTTCCTTCTCAACCAAGAAGGAACATTTGCTTCCCGGCGCCGACCACCTCTGCTTCCCTTCTCCTCCACCGCCGGCGCTGTTTCCTGGTCGGCGACCACCGCCGCCGCTGCTCCCCGGTCAGCGCCCACCGCTGCCGCTGTGCCCCGGCCAGCAACCTTCTCACCTCGCCGCCTCGCCGCCCGCTTCTCGCTCGAGCGAGAAGGGCTGCGGCCGCCGATTCCCAGCCAGCGGACCACCCATCGCCGCTTATACCGTCGGCGACGCTGCCCTTGCCGCACCGCCATCGCTGGCTTCCCTTGGTTGCAGCTTCGGCCGTGCGATCTGTTGGCGTCGCTGTTTCTGTGGTGCGATAGAAACAGAGCAGCCGCAGGCGTCGGTCGCCTCTACAGCCGCCGACTCCTCTTTCTCCACCACTGTCAGCCACCGTACGGCAACCGCTGCTCGCCTCCCAGCCGCCGCTTCCCCTGGCTCGGGCGAGAACGACCGCCGCCACTGCCCCTTGCTCTGCATCTTTTGTAACCGAAACAGGGCAATCAAGGGCAACTCACATCTGCTGCCCTTGTTTCCAGCCGCCGCCGTCGCCTCGAGCGCCGTTGCCGTCGCCTTCCAGCCGCTGCTCCCCCGTGCGACGACCGCCACTCGCCGCCCAGCCGCTGCTCCCGCTCGCTTCCCAGCCGCTGCTTCCATTTGCTCTGCATCCGTGGTGACCGAAACAGGGCAATTACCACCGTCGCAGTCGCGGGTCCCCTTGCTGCCGCAGTCGCGGATCCCCTTGCTGCTGCGAACGCCGGTTGCCACCACCGTCGCCACCGCTGCCCAGCCAGCGACGACGCCGCTCGCCGCCCAGCCTGGCAGCCTCCGGTTGCCGCAGCCCTCGTTGCAACGGTTGCAGAAACATAGCTTCCTCTGTTGCTGCAGCCTGCCACGACCCTCGCTGCCTCCTTCTCCACCGTTGCCGTTGCGCTCCGGCCAGCAACGACTGGTACTGCCAGCCACCGCAGCCTTCACCTCAACCCCCTCGATCTGCACCGTTGCTGCAGCCCCCTTGCTCTGCATCGTTGCCGCAGCCGTCGGTTGCCACCACTGCAGCCTCAACCCCGGCCGCTTCAACGCCACCTCCCTCTTGTTCTGCCTCCGCTGCTGTAGTTGTTGGTTGGCATCACCACAGCCTCAACCTGACCGCTCGGCGATTGCTTCCTTGGGTCACAGCAGTCACAACCGTCGCCTTTCAGTCTCGGCGCTCTCATCTCACACAGTGACAAAAACACAGGACAGCAACTCTTCCTCCATCGCAGCCACCGTAGCGGCGAGTCCTTGCCGGCGCTGCCCCCAACCACATCACCATCGCTGCCTCCCAGCCCTCAGCAGCAGCGATCCCTCCACGCAGCGACTGCAACAAGCATCGTTGCCTCTCACCAGCGCCTCCTTCCGCAGTGTGACAGAAACAGAGCAACGCTGCCTTCCAACCCCAGCGCTCTCACCCCACGCAGCGATAGAAACAGGGCAGCTACTCTTCCTCCAACGCAGCGATCGCAGCACTGCCCTTGGCGTCCACCTCCTCGGTAACTTCGCATCGACAGTGTTGATGCCCTTGTCCGACACCAAAAACAGGAGTTGAGATTACAGATTTGCAGTCTTACGCAATGGCCACTGATAACTCGATCAAAGCACGAATGGAAGCATTGGAAATCAGAATTGAGAACCGATTGCAAGAAACACTTAATGATTTCAAAAAGAGCCTACTGGAGAGCCTCAGCAAATTTCAACAAAATGGGGGCTCAAGTTCAACGTTGCATAGATATGAAAATACAGGAAAAGGACCCCAAGATTGTGACACAAATTACTCACACATGAAGATGGAATTTTCGAGATGGAAAGACGGAGATCCGACCAATTGGATCTCTAAAGTAGAAAAGTTTTTCCATTTTCACAGAACCCCAGAAGAATCCAAGGTAGAAGTGGCCTCAATTCAGCTCGAGGGAGATGCACTCCAGTGGTACGATTGGTATGAAACTTTCCACGGAGTTCCTTCGTGGGAGTAGTTCAAAAGAGGGCTTCTTGTTCGCTTTGGCCCATCCAAATATGATAATGTTGATTGTCAGCTTGCCAAAATTCGTCAGACTTCTACAGTGTTCGAATATCATAGTAAGTTTGAAAGATTGTCAAATCAAGCTAGAGATTGGTCGGACCGACAGCTTCTACATACATTTATTGAAGGGTTTAATCCGGAGATTCGGTGTGAAGTTAAGGCTCGTCAACCCCGCACTATGATAGCTGCGATCTCATTTGCACATCTATATGAGATAAAAATTAGCAAGAAAAGATCAACAAGGAGTTTGCATTATGATGAAAAGTGGAGTATAGAGCACCAATGTAAACAAGGGCAACATCTGATGATTGAGCCAATTATAGAGGAATCGAAAGCAGAAGAGTTGGACTCCGATTATGAAGGTATAAATTCTAATGAAGATGTTGGACATACCATACATACAATGCATGCATTAGCCGACTACTCTAACTCGCAAACTATAAAAGTTGGCGAAACTCTAGAACATCAGCCTGTTATAGTTTTGATTGATACTGGTAGCACTAACAATTCTATGGACAGTGAGACTGTTGACCGATTGGCCCATCACATTGAAGACTATGACAGATTCAAAGTAAAGATCATTGATGGATGGATTTTCACTTGTGATAGCAAATGTTCAAAGATAAAATTGATTATACAGGGCCAGAAGTTTCATGCAACGATTACTACACTGAAAAATCAACCTGTTGGTTATACTCTCAAAAAGTGGAGACCATACTTACTTGATCAACGGGTTGTGATGCGTTGCAGATAGTCTATGGATAAAGTGCTGAAGAGAAGCTCCCTGAGATTGATGCTGCTCAGCCTTGAGGACAAGGCTGATCTGAAGAGGGAGGAACTGTTAGGAACCATTTTCTGAGCTTTTGAATAATGTTTATTGAGTCTATTTAGTCCAGTTGTTTATTGAGTCAGTTTGGTTCAGTTAGAGTCAAGTAGAGGTTTATTTAATATTTATTTATTATTAGAGTTCAAGTCATGATGGACCCTGGGTGGAACTCTATAAATAGGGATGTAACTACTTCTTTTCGGTAATCTATGAAAAATACTATTATGTCTTTGAACAAACCCTAGGAGGCCGATCCCCTCGAAGTGATCAAGGAGAGTCGATCCCCTCGAAGCGATCAAGGAGGGCCGATCCCCTCGAAGCGATCAAGGAGGCCGATCCCCTCGAAGCGATCATTATCATCCCTATTCCTCTCCTTTCTTCCACGATAAGACTTTAGGGTCTTATCATTTGGTATCAGAGCCTACGATAAGACTTTAGGGTCTTATCATAATATTGAGAAGCCAGAAACCTCTATTTATATTCCTTGGAGTTTGGGTCCAGTTTCTTCACTTGTAGTTCATGATGATCATGGGGGAGATGAACAAGAAGATTATGGTGAGAATACCAGTGATGATACACCTACAGTTAATAATGCTGAACCAACTGAACAAGCACCTCCACTACCAGTTAAGATTCCATTGAGAAGATCCACTAGAGAGCGACAACCATCTACCAGATATCCTCTACATGAGTATGTCATGCTTACTAACGGGGGAGAGCAAAAAACTTACCAAGAAGCTATTCTACATGAGAATAAGAATGAGTGGGTCAAAGCCATGCAAGAAGAGATGAGATCCTTGCTTGAGAACCACACCTATGACTTGGTAAAATTACATAAAGAGAAGAAAGCTCTCAAGAATAAGTGGGTTTACAAATTGAAGACCGAAAACAATAGCTTACAACAAAGATACAAGGCACGACTAGTTGTGAAAGGATTCAGTCAGAAGAAAGGTATTGACTTTCAAGAAATATTTTCTCCAATTGTGAAAATATCCTCTTTCCGAATTGTTCTTGGTTTGGTTGCCCGCTTAAATTTAGAAGTTAAGCAACTTGATATAAAAACAGCATTTCTTCATGGTGACTTAGAAGAAGAAATTTACATGGAGCAACCATAAGGTTTTAAAGTCAAGGAAAAAGAAAATATCGTGTGTAAGCTTAGGAAAAGTTTATATGGACTCAAACAGGCACCTAGACAGCGGTATAAGAAGTTTGATTCCTTTATGATGAGCCAAAGGTATGATAGAACCACATCTGATCATTGTGTGTTTATGAAGAAATTTTCAGATGATGATTTTATTATTTTGCTGCTATATGTTAATGATATGCTGATTGTTGGCCATGATGTTGGAAAAATTGGAAAGCTTAAAAGAGAGCTAAGCAAGTCTTTTGCCATGAAAGACTTGGGATCGGTGAAACAAATACTTGGCATGAAGATTCTTCGTGATAGGAAGAAAAGGAAAATTTGGCTATCTCAGGAGACTTATATTGAAAATGTTCTTAAAAGATTCAACAAGAGTAAAGTCAAAACAGTTTGTTCTCCACTTGCAGGTTATTTCAAGCTTAGTTCGAAACAATGTCCTACAAGTGGGAAAGAAAAAGAAGAAATGTCCAGAGTGCCTTACTCATCTGCAGTAGGCAGTTTGATGTATGCTATGGTTTGTACTAGGCCAGATATAACTCATGTAGTTAGAGTTGTCAGTCGATTTCTCTCAAATCCTAAAAAGAAACATTGGGTAGTAGTGAAATGGATATTAAGATATCTAAGAGGTACTTCCAGGTTATGTTTATGTTTTGGTAATGATGAACCTGTGTTAGAAGGTTATACAAATGCAGACATGGCAGGTAATACTGATTCCAGGAAATCCACTTTGGGATTCTTGATGACATTTGCAGGAGGAGTAGTCTCTTGGTAGTCTAAGTTACAGAAGTGTATTGCTCTATCAACCACAAAAGCATAATACATAGCAATTACTGAATCTTATAAGGAAGCTTTATGGATGAAAAAGTTTCTACAGGAATTGGGCTTGAAACAGGAAGGATATACTGTTTACTATGACAATCAGAGTGCCATTCACCTCTCCATATGAGTTGGAGGGGGAGAATTGTTGGGTCCAGCCCATATGTGGGCTTGGATAATTTAGGCCCCCAAATCAATAATTAAGAGAGAAAGGGCAAAAGGTGAGGGTAAAAAAAAAAAAAAATTAGAGAGTGCAGCATGGGTGTGGGCTGTGAACGTGTGCGGTGGTGTGTAGAGAAAAGAGAAGAGAGAAACGGAGAGAGAAAGTAAGATTTTTGAGATTTCTGTTTGACGATCGGTGATCAAACGTTGTCAGTTTTGGTCCAAATTTTATATAAAGAATCCTTACAGTAAGATTTACAATTCTAACTATGTTGATCTATATTTTACCCTCTCTGAGGTACTTTTTTGCTATATCCACTTTGTAAGACCTAGAATTCTCTTATGAGGAGATCCACCATATGTGATGAAGATTCTTGAGCCAAGATATATGATCTTGATATTATTGTGATCCTCTAGTTATTCTAGAGAAGACCTATTATAAACCTGTTATCATTACTATTGATAGTGAAAGTTTAAGGTGGACTACAATCCCGTGGTTTTTCCCATATTGGGTTTTCCACGTTAAAAGATTTTGTCTCACTATGTGATTGATTATTTGCTCTATTATTTATGTACTGGTTGATATTTTCATTTGGATATCAAGTTGGTATTTTGATGAAGAACCCATTTTGATACACAAAGAGGGAAAAGAATATTATGCTTTAACAGGTTTTTCCCCAACATAAATGTTCTTGAAAGTTACTGAATTAAAGCTATTTAGTAATGCTATGTCACAATTCATGTCTTCGAAAAGTTTTATCATGGAAATGTTGTGGAGTTAACATCGAATTAGAATCCTTTGATTCTTTTTAATAGTGTTTGATAATGTTCATATGTTATACCTCCATAATAAGTCACTCGATTCATCGACTACGGATATACTAGGCCACTATGCCACAGTCCCCAGATAATATAGGAGAATCTAATCCTTTGGACCTATATATCCTCAGTTACTATATACCTATAGTCCCTCATCTATCTAATATCTCAGAGACCATATATCGAGTATAGTACTGTTAGGCTCATATAGTTTCTACATGAGTCTCTCTTTAATTGGATTATCCTAGAGAACTCTTTCTCTCTCAATCTGAATGATCATGGCTAGGGATTTATTTGAGTAAGAACACATGAGATATTCTTCTCATGACACCGAGAGTGGATGATCCTCTATCGACACTCAATAGCCATTGTAAGGTTAGCTTCCACTCCCGATGGCTAGTTGTGTTAGATATGAAACTTCCAGACCTATAAGTCCGATATCAAAGAGTGGATTACTCATACATGACATCCTTGGTGTCTCAAGTCTAAGAACCAGATATACCACTGAGACGACTGAATCATTGTTTGACAATAAGACATCATCAACCATTCAACATTCCATGAGCGGATCAATCAATGAACTCATTCTCTAATGAGCACCTATACTGTATCCCTAGTATCCCAACACGAGCAGTTATGAGACTAGTTGCATACAACATATGGATAGGTATATAGCACATTAGTCTATCCGGTTATCTCGATATCTCTCTTAAGCAACCTATGACCGGGACTATTTAGGATCTGTGTTTAAAGACGAATCTTTTTTATTTTTATGATGTCATCACTATCTGATTCTCATTATACAGATTAATGAATATCATAATATATATTCATGCAACATTCAATATAAAGTGATAAAATATCAAATAATAATAATAAGCAAAAAAAACTGCGTGTCAAGTCACATGTGCTATCACTCACGTGATTGGCTTGCAAGGCACCTATGACTAGCAATCTCTCACTTGACCTGAAGCCAATCACTTCTATGTATGATCCCCATTAGACCCCTATGACACTCAAAAATAATTTGAGAGAACGATTTTGTTAGTGGATCTACGATGTTATCTTCGGATGAAACTCTTTCCACTACTACATCTTCTCATGTCACAATCTCTCTGATCGGATGGAACCTCTTAAGAACATACTTAGACTTCTTATGAGACCTAGATTCCTTCGCTTAAGCAATCACCCCGTTGTTGTTGCAATATAAGGGAATATGCTTCTCGTTGCCCGGCACGACTCCCACATCTGTGATGAACTTCTTCATCTAGACTCTCTGCTTTGCTGCCTCTATTGCAATAATCTACTCTGCCTCTATGGTCGAGTTAGCAAAAGTATTTTGCTTGGAACTCTTTCAGCATACTGCTCCTCTATTCAGGGTATACACATATCCTAAATTCAACTTGCTATCATCGACATCAGATTGGAAACTCAAGTTTGTGTAGCCTTCAACCCTAAGGCTACTACCTTCATATACTAGTAAAAGATCCTTAGTCCTTCTCAAGTACTTAAGGATACATTTTACTGCTTTCTAGTGCTCCAAGCCTAGATCCGCTTGATACCTACTCATGACACTCAAAGCATATGATATATTTGTTGGTAAATCTTGGGAGCGGCATCACATGCGCAACGAAAGAATACGAAAACAAAAATCTCTTGTTTCCCAAAAGATGTTCGTCGTTGTGTGAAGATTGATACGCAAAAATCTGCAAAACAAACTGCGTATAGAATAGATTGTGTTACCTAAAGAGATCGTATATCCCTAGTTTCTTACAGATCTCTAGGAGAGGGTGAAGGAGGTCAAGCGTCCTCCTCTCTAGTGGTGATCCACAGAGCAGGGTTGCGATGATTCTCCTCAGAACTCCAGGCCTACTCTGAGGTGGAGAGGGGGAGGAGAATAGGAGAGATAAGCAAAGGATCTAGCCTATGAACCACTGAATCCCTCATATTTATAGAGGTCTCTTGTCAAACCCTAATGGATCCTTCCCTAGTAGGTATTGGATCTGCATCCAATTATCCAAGCCTTTTAGATTAGTGTATCTCTATCTAATACTCTCTCATGGGCTCTTATTGAATCTCGTCCATGGGATCCAATAATTCAAGGGCTTCTTGGATATCCAATAAGATAGGGGTTCTGGCGGATATCTCATATCTGAATCTCTACTCATCGCAATGCCTACCATATGTGTGTGACTCTCTAGGCCCAATATTGAGCTAGCCGTGAGTCATACCTTTCAGAACTCCTTCTAACTTAGTGAATTATTATCTCTATAATAATTCACTCGACTCATCAACCACGGACTTACTAAGCCACTATGCCGTAGTCCCCAAACGATATAGGGGAATCCAATCCATTAGACCTGTCTGTCCTCAGTTACCGTATACCTATAGTCCCTCATCCATCTAATATTTAAGAGACCGTATATTAGGTATGGTGCTGTCAGACCCATACTGTTTCTTCGCGAGTCTCGCTCTAATTGGATTCTCCCAAAGAACTCTTTCTTTCTCAATCTGAATGACCCTGGCCAAGGATTTATTTGAGCAAGAACACATGGGATATTCCTCTCATGATGTCGAGAGTGGATGATCCTCTATCGACACTCAATAACCCTCGTAAGGTCGATTGCCACTTCCAATGACCGGTTGTACTAGATCTGGGACATCCAAACCTATAAGTCTGGTATCAAAGAGTGGAGCACTCATACAGGACATCCTTGGTGTCTCATGTCTAAGGACTCGATACACCACTAGGACTATAGAATCGCTGTCTAACAATAAGGCATCATCAACTATCCAGCATTTTGTAAGTGGATAAATTAGTGAACTCATTCTCCAATGAGTACTTGTACTATATCCCTAGTGTCTCCACACAAGCAGCTATGAGACTAACCGCATCCATCATATGGACGGGTATATAGTACACCAGTCTGTCCGGTTATCACGATGTCTCTCTTGAGTAACCTATGACCGGGATTATTTAGGATTTGTGTTTAAAGGTGAATCGATCTCATTATCGTGATCTCATTACGATTCCCATTGCATAGATCCAAGGACATCATAATATATACATGCATATATGCAATAGTTAATATAAAGTGATAAATACCAAAATATAATAAGCAAAAAGATTCTGTGTCAAGTCACATGTGCCATCACTCACGTGATTGGCTTGTTGGGCACCTATGACTGACAATCTCCCACTTGACTTAAAGCCAATCACTTATGTGTCTGATCCCCATCAGACCCCTATGACACTCAAAGATAATATGAGATAACGGCTTTATCAATGGATCTGTAATGTTATCTTCGGATGAAACTCTTTCCACTACTATATCTCCTTGGATCATGATCTCTCTAATAAGTTGGAACCTCCTTAGAACACTTCTGATGAGACTCAGGTTCCCTTATTTGAGTAATCGTCCCGTAATTGTCATAATATAAGGAATCAACTTCTCACTAGTTGGCTCGAATCCTAGATCTATGATGTGTTAGGATCGGAGCAGCACTAAGGGGGGGGGGGGGGGGTGAATTAGTGTAGCAGATTAAAACGTTGGTTTCGACAAATCTTTCGTACGATAAAAACGGAACTTGAAAAGCTTAACTTGAACGTGTGTTCGTAAAGGTGTGCAGCAAAGGTAATGAGAAAATAAAGCACATAAGAAGGTTTGCAGTAATGTAAATATCAATAAGAAAATACAAACCAGAGATCACACCGATTTTAAAGTGGTTCGGTCAAATGACCTACATCCACTTGCGAGGCCCTCTTCGATGAGGCTCCCACCTTCCACATGCAAATCTCTTGAAAGGGAAGGGCAAATACCCCTCTTACAACCTTTTACAAGCAGTTCACACTCTTACAAATTTTCAGCAAGAAAGAAGGAGGTGAACACTCTAGCAAATTGAAAACAAGACTTTCTAACACTTTTCTAAGACCTTTCTCTCAATCAATTGCTTCTCAAAAAGTTGTAATCTCAACTGAGAATTGAGGGGTATTTATAGGCCTCAAGAGGATTCAAATTTGGGCTCCAAAATTTGAATTTTCTTTGGTTCCCGATGCTGGCGATGCCACCGCCTGTCAGTGGTGGTGCCACCGCTTATCAGTGTCTGACACTGACAGTGTACTGGCGGTGGCACCGCCCAGCCAAGCGATGCCATCGCCTGGCTCTCGGGTGTTGGGCGGTGCCACCACCCAGCTAGATGGTGCCACTGCCTGGCTCTCGGGTGCTGGGTGGTGCCACCGCCCAGTCTGGCGGTGCCACCGCCAGACCCTTCGGTTCACAGGTTGGGCTTTAAGTTCAGCCCAAACCAAGTCTAATTTTGGGCCCAGTTGGCCCCTAACCAGGATATAGGATTATCTTTTAATCCTAATCCTAATTATATGTGAACTACATAACTAAAAACATCCCAAGCAAGTTTTCAACCGCGAACGTCGAGTCTTGTTCCGGCGAGCTTTCCGACGAACTTTCGGCGGACTTCCGATATGCCCTCGGATTTCTTCCGACGGACTCCCAATAGGCTCCCGATCTTGTGACGACTTCAATGAGTAGCCGAGCCTTCTCGGTGATCTCCGCGAACCTCCGACGATCTCTTCAGCGAACTTCCAAAAATTCCGACAAGTTCTTGATTTCTTCTCGGTTGGTTCCGGCAGCATCTCCGATGATTCTTCGGACTCTTAAACATCCATCAAACTTGACTCCGGTATTCTTACTTTATGTTTTCTGGTTATCATAGTTAATCCTGTACACTAAACTCAATAATATGGATTAGATCAATTAACCCATCAATTGATTTTATTATCAAAATCCAAGATTCAACAATCTCCCCCTTTTTGATGATGATAATCAATTGATGACGGAGTTAAACATAACTCCCCCTATCTATATGCCATATTATGAGAAGATAAAAACACTTGAATTCCATCCCATTGAATTCAAGCATAAACCGATAAGTTCTAACCGTAGAACTTATCGTTATTCTCATTAAGCAATAGTAAATACGAAACTTCGATGAAAATCATTTTCAAGTCGAATGATAAGGGACGATTTTTACTACAACAGGAGATAAAGATTTTCAACATGAATTTCATGATATAGATATAAGGCATGCTTTCAATATGATCAATCAATCTTGCGATATTCTCAAAGATTTTGCAAGGCATATAAGACATTCGTATCCAACAAGCTTTTGCAATTCATATAAGTCATGCTATCAAAATGGTATAAGTTATCACTTTTCTCCCCCTTTGTCATCAACAAAAAGGAGATGAGACTTTGAAGCACACGATTGGTGATCATAAGATCATTAGAGAAAGAATTTAGCATTAAGATTAATCATTCAAATTTGCCAAAAATATTTATCCAGAATTCATCTTAAAAAAAAAATAGTATTCATCCAGAAAAAAAAAAAATCAGCATTCATTCAAAAAAAAATCAGCATTTATCCAGAATTTAAAAATATATCTCAAAGGAAGGTTCAGTTTTCGTTCAAAAGCAGAAGGAGAAGGATGAAGTCAAATTCACAAAGGAACGAAAAGGATGAGATATTTGTCATATTCAAACAAACTTATTTTCAGGAATAATTTAACATGCCTAGTTCCCTTCTAGTGAATTCAAATTGGTCTTCATTTAAAGCTTTTGTAAAAATGTCTGCTAATTGATGCTTTGTGTCAATAAATTCTAAAACGACATTATTATTAAGGACATGATCACGTATGAAATGATGCCTAACGTCGATGTGCTTAGTTCTAGAGTGCTGAATTGGATTTTTAGTAAGACATATGACACTTGTATTATCACATTTTATGATAATGTTTTTTAAGTGAATTCCATAGTCTTCTAATGTATTTTTCATCCAAACAACTTGTGCACAGCATGCACTTGCAGCAATGTATTCAGCTTTTGCCGTAGATAGTGCAACTGAATTTTGCTTCTTGGAAGTCTAAGAGACAAGTGCATGTCCTAAAAATTGGCATGTTCCGGATGTACTTTTTCTATCTATCATGCATCTGCCAAAATCGGCATCTGCATAAGCTATTAAATCAAATTTATCAGATTTTGGATACCACAATCCTAAATTTGGAGTTCATTTAAGATATCTAAATATTCTTTTAACGCTTTTAAGATGAGATAGTTTAGGATTGGATTAAAATCTAGCGCAAAGTCCTATACTAAACATAATATCCGGTCTAGTCATGGTGAGGTAGAGTAGACTATCTATCATTCCCCTATATGTTTTTTGATCGAAATTTTTACTATTTTCATCCAAATCTAACTTAGTCGAAGTACTCATTGGGGTGTTTGTTGCTTTTGAATTATCCATGTTAAATCATTTTAACAATTCTAATGTATATTTAGATTGGTTAAGAAATATACCATCACTAAGTTTTTTGATTTGTAATCCTAAAAAGAAAGTCAATTCACCCATTAAACTCATTTCAAATTCATGACTCATACATTTGGCAAATGATTCACATAGTGATTCATCCGAAGAGCCAAAAATAATATCGTCAACATAAATTTGCACAATAAGAAAATTATCTTCAAAGTGTTTGATAAACAATGTAGTATCAACCTCGCATTTGGTAAAATTATTTGAAAGAAGAAAGGAACTAAGCCTTTCGTACCGAGCTCTAGGAGCTTGTTTTAAATCATAGAGAGCCTTGGTCAAATTGAATACATGATTAGATAGAAGAGAATTTTCAAATCTGGGAGGTTGTTCAACATATACTTCTTCCGAAATAAAACCATTCAAGAAGGCACTTTTGACATCCATTTGAAATAGTTTAAAGTTATTACTACTAGCATAGGCAAGGAGCATCCTTATGGCTTCTAATCGAGCCACGCGAGCGAAGGTTTCTTCGTAATCGATACCTTCTTCTTAGTTGAAACCTTTGGCCACTAATCTAACCTTGTTTCTAACCATGATACCATTTTCATCTTGCTTGTTTATAAAGACCAATTTAGTACCAATGACTAAATGGTCACTAGGTCTAGGAACAAGCTTCCATACCTTATTCCCCTCAAATTGATTCAATTCCTCTTGCATTGCAATAACCCAAAAATCATCTTTTAAGGCATCGTCAATGCATTTAGGTTCAATTTGAGAAAGGAAGGTGGCGTTAGCACAAAAATTCTTGAAAGAGGAACGAGTTTGAACCCCTTTTGATGTATCTCCTATAATTAGCTCCTTTGGATGAGCATCTATATACTTTCATTCCTTGGGTAAGGAAATTTCGGAAGAATGTGCATCTAAGTTGCTATTTTGAGGAGGGGGTTCATTTAAATTCAAATTATCAA
Source organism: Musa acuminata AAA Group (assembly GCF_036884655.1). Classification (NCBI taxonomy): domain Eukaryota; kingdom Viridiplantae; phylum Streptophyta; class Magnoliopsida; order Zingiberales; family Musaceae; genus Musa; species Musa acuminata. Next base: position 27,161,702 of record NC_088352.1, on the reverse strand, counting down.
AACCAAGATCATCATCAAAATCATTTTTCTTTAAATCAAAAATTTCATTAAAAACTACATGAATAGATTCTTCTATTACTAAGGTTCTTTTGTTAAAAACCCGAAAAGCCTTAGAAATAGAAGAGTAACCAAGAAAGATGCCTTCATCGGATTTAGCATCAAATTTTCCTAAGGCATCCCTTTAATTCAAAATAAAGCATTTACAATCGAAAATTTTAAAATAGGAAATATTTAGTTTTTTGTTATTCCATAATTCATAGAGAGTTTTTGATAGGGACGGTCTTATTAGGACCCTATTCATGATGTAGCAAGCCGTATTCACGGCTTCGGCCCAAAAATACTTGGGTAGACTATGTTCATTTAACATCGTTCTTGTCATTTCTTGTAGGTTTCTATTTTTTCTTTCAACTACTCCATTTTGTTGAGGATTTCTTGGAGTGAAGAAGTTGTGATTGTATCCATTAACTTCATAAAAATTTTGAAAGTCACGGTTTTGAAATTCGTCACCGTGATCACTCCGAATTGATGAAATCATGAAGCCTTTTTCGTTTTGAGTGAGTTTACAAAATTTAGAGAAACACTTGAAACAATCACTTTTGTGAGCTAAGAAATAGGTCCAAGTGTATCTAGTATAGTCATTCACAATTACAAACACATATTTGCTTCCTCCTAGACTTGTCGTGTCAATTGGTCTAAATAAGTCCAAATGAATTAATTATAATAGTCTAGTGGTGCTAATTTGAATTTTTGGTTTAAAACTAGTTTTTATTTGTTTACCTAGTTGACATGCATCGCATACTTTGTCCTTAATAAACTTCATATTTGGAATTCCTCGTACTAATTCTCTAGATGAGATCTTAGATATTAGTTTCATGCTTGCAGGGCCTAGTCTCCTATGCCAAAGCCAAGCATCATCATTTAAAGCGGAGAAGCACATTTCATTACTTAGTTCATTAAGGTTGATGGTGTAGACATTATTTTGTTTTAATGCAATCATAGTTATGTTATGGTTTGGTTTTTCAATAATACACACATTTGATTCAAATCTAACGATATAACCTTTATCGCATAATTGATTAACACTCAAGAGATTATGTTTCAATCTATCAACTAGTAAGACATCATCAATAGAAAATTTTAATTTGTTACCTATGGTTCCCTTGCCAATGATTTTGCCTTGGTTGTTGTCTCCGAAGGTGACCTACCCTTCTTCTTTGCTAGTGAGCATAGAGAAATGAGATGGATCTCCAGTCATATGTCTTGAGCATACACTATCGAGATACCATCTCTTGCTCCTAGCTTGTGATGGTGTATGTTTCTATAAGAAGGGATTATTTTTAGGTACCCATTTTCTTTTGGGTGCCTTAAAAACTGATCTGACTTGTTTATCATATTGCATAGAATTGATCATAGTTCCTTTAGGAACCCAAATTAGTTTGTTCGGACTAATTTTCTTGAATGGACGTTTATAAGTTTTATGTCCATATTTGCAACAAAAGTTACAATTGTTTGGTGCCGAACATGTAAGACATGGCCTTTAATGAAGGTGGTTGGATTTTGGTGAGGACTTCTCACAAATTCGATTCCACTTCTTTTAGGAACGTGACCCTTATTTGTAAGGATCATATTTAAAGACTTACTACCAGCCTCAAATTTCTTCAAGGTGTCCTTAAGTAGCAAGTTCTCCTTTTGGAGAGTTTCTAGATCATGACATTTTATACATGGAGCTAAACTATCATAATATTCAGTCTTTAATTTATCGACATTACAAGTAAGAATATCATGCTCCTTTTTTAGCAATTTGTATTTTCTACTAATTGTCTTACATTCATCAAATAACTCATGGAAGGCATTTAATAATTCATGATATGGTAAATCTGCATCAATTAAATTCATTACCTCTTCTCCGATGGCATTAGGGCGTAATGAGCAACTTGCTCGGTGTTGGACTCCTCTTCTTCGGACGCGCTTGAATCATTCCACGTTGCCTTGAGTGCCTTCTTCTTTGATGTTCTCTTTTTGGCTTGAGGACAATCATTCTTGTAGTGTCCCGATTTTTTGCACTTATAGCAAATCACTTGGTCCTTCTTGTGTTCAAATTTATTTTTTATATTATTTTTAAATTTATTCTTTCTTAAATATTTTTTAAATTTTTGAGTCAAAAGTGCAATGTCATTGTCACTGTCCTCATCACTTGATGTTCCTTTCAAGTGATCTTCTTGTGATGTGAGTGTCATATCCTTTATGTTCTTTAGAAGAGGGTTCTCGAGCTCGTCATGAGCTTGATATGTCATTTCGTAGGTCATTAGAGACCCAATAAGTTCTTCAAGAGGGAATGTTTTAAGGTCTTTAGCCTCTTGAATGACCGTAACTTTTGGATCCTAACTTTTAGGGAGAGATCTTAAGATTTTAGTTACTAGTTCAAAGTTAGTAAAATCTTTATCAAGAGCTTTGAGTCCATTGATGACATCCGTGAACTGGATGTACATGCCTCCGATGGACTCACTTGGTTTCATTTGGAAGAGTTCGTAAGAGTGCACAAGGATGTTGATTTTGGACTCTTTCACTCGGCTAGTGCCTTCACGAGTGACCTCAAGAGTTCTCCAAATATCAAAAGCTGAATCACAAATTGAAACACGATTAAATTCATTTTTGTCTAGTGCACAAAAAAGGCATTCATAGCCTTTGCATTTAAAGCAAAAACCTTCTTCTCCGATTCATTCCATTCGCTCATCGGAAGAGAAGATTTTTGAAATCCATTTTCGATAATAGTCCAAAGCTCGAAATCCATGGAAATGAGGAAGATCCTCATACGAGTCTTCCAATAAGTATAATTCGACCCATTAAACATGGGTGGACATGTGATAGAATGACCCTCATGTATGCCGGAGTAAGCCACCTCTCTTGGGTATCAAGCCAAATATGAGAGTGAGCCTAGTTCTGATACCAACTATTAGGATTGAGCAGCACTAAGAGGGGGGGTGAATTAGTGCAGCGGATTAAAACGTTGGTTTTGATAAATCTTTCGTACGATAAAAACGGAACTTGAAAAACTTAACTTGAACGTGTGTTCGTAAAAGTGTGCAGCAAAGGTAATGTCGAAATAAAGCATGTAAGAAGGTTTGCAGTAATGTAAATAGCAATAAGAAAATGTAAACCAGAGATCACGCCGATTTTAAAGTGGTTCGGTCAAATGACCTACATCCACTTATGAGGCCCTCTTCGATGAGGCTCCAGTAGCAAATCTCTTGAAAGGGAAGGGCAAATACCCCTCTTACAACCTTTTACAAGCATTTCACACTCTTACAAATTTTCAGCAAGAAAGAAGGAGGTGAACACTCTAGCAAATTGAAAACAAGACTTGCTAAGACTTTTCTAAGACCTTTCTCTCAATCAATTGCTTCTCAAAAAGTTGTAATATCAACTGAGAATTGAGGGGTATTTATAAGCCTCAAGAGGATTCAAATTTGGGCTCCAAAATTTGAATTCTCTTTGGTTCCCGATGCTGACGGTGCCACCGCCTATCAGTGGCGGTGCCACCGCCTGTTAGTGTCTGACACTGATAGTGTACTAGCGGTGCCATCGCATGGCTCTCGGGTGCTGGGCGGGGCCACCGCCAGACCCTTCGGTTCATAGGTTGGGCTTTAAGTTCAGCCCAAACCAAGTCTAATTTTGGGCCCAATTGGCCCCTAACCAGGATATAGGATTATCTTTTAATCCTAACCCTAATTACATGTGAACTACATAACTAAAAATATCCTAAGCAAGTTTTCAACCGCGAACGTCGAATCTTGTTCCGGCGAGCTTTCCGACGAACTTCCGACGGACTTCCGATATGCCCTCGGATTTCTTCCGACGGACTCCCAGCAAGCTCCCGATCTTGTGACGACTTCAACGAGTAGCCAAGCCTTCTCGATGATCTCCGGGAACCTTCGACGATCTCTTCAGCGAACTTCCGAAAATTCTGACAAGTTCCTGATTTCTTCTTGGTTGGTTCCGGCAGCATCTCCAACGATTCTTCGGACTCTTAAACGTCCATCGAACTTGACTCCAATATTCTTGCTTTATGTTTTCTAGTTATCATAGTTAATCCTGCACACTTAACTCAATAATATGGATTAGATCAATTAACCTATCAATTGATTTTATCATCAAAATCTGAGATTCAACATGATGAACTTCTTCATCCAGACTCCCTCCTTTGCTGCCTCTAATGCAGCAATGTACTCCGCCTCTATGATCGAGTCACCAGTAGTATCTTGCTTAGAACTGCTCCTCCATTCAAGGTATATACATACCTCGAATTTGACTTGCTATCATCGATATCAGACTGAAAACTTGAGTCAATATAACCTTCAACCCTGAGGCTACTACCTCCATATACTAGTAAAAGATCCTTAGTCTTTCTCAAGTACTTAAGGATACACTTTACTGCTTTTCAGTGCTCCAAGCCTGGATTCGCCTGATACCTACTCGTGACACTCAGAGCATATGCTATATCAGGCCTAGTACATAGCATGACATACATGATAGACCCTATCACTGAGGCATAAGGTATCATATCCATGTTCGCCCTTTCTTCTGGAGTCTTTGGGGATATACTTCTAGAAAGCGATATCTTATGTCTCATCGGTATGAGACCTCTCTTAGAATTTTTCATGCCAAACCTTTTGACAATAGTTTTTATGTACCTAGATTGGGACAAGCTAAGCATCCTCTTGGTTCTGTCTCTATAGATCCGAATCCTCAAAATATAGGATGCTTCCCCTAAGTACTTCATGGAGAAATGTCTAGATAACCAAGCCTTTACTATGGATAGTATTCCTACGTCATTCCCAATGATCAAGATGTCATCCATATATAATACCAAAAAGGTAATAGCGCTCCCACTTACCTTCCTATACACACAAGGCGCATCTTCATTCTTAACGAAGTCATAAGATCTGATTGCCTCATCAAATCTTATATTCCAACTTCGGAAAGCTTGCTTTAGTCCATTAATGGATCTAAGCAACCTACACACCTTATCTAGGTAGTTCTTGGATACAAATCCCTTAGGTTGTATCATATACACCTCCTCCTTAAGGTTCCCATTGAGGAATGCAGTTTTTCACATCCATCTGCCAGATCTCATAATCATAGTGTGCTGCAATAGCCAATAGAATTCGGATAGATTTTAGCATTGCTACGGGTGAGAAGATTTTGTCATAGTCAATACCTTGCCTTTGACGATACCCCTTAGCCACTAGCCTTGCTTTATAGGTCTCTACCTTTCCATCTACTATGATATTTTTCTTAAAGATCCACTTGCAACCGATGGGTACAATACCTTCGGGTGTATCAACTAAGTTCTAAACCTTGTTGGAGTACATAGAATCCATCTCAGAATTTATGGCTTCTTGCCACTTCTTGGAGTCTATACTCATAATAGCCTCCTCGTAGGTTTGAGGATCAATGTCCTCAACATCCTCTCCTCTAATATGTCCCACATATCTCTCAAGAGGATGGGATACTCTGCCATACCTACGTAAAGTTGAAACTTATGTGTTAGGTACCTGAATAGACTCGGGCTGTAGAGTGGGTCTTAAGCTTGGTTCTCCAACCTCGCTCAACTCTGTCATGCTCCCACTATCTCCATCAAAAAATGTATTCCTTTTCAAGGAACACTGCTCTCTTGGCTACAAAGACCTTTTGGTCCTCGAGATGATAGAAATAATACCCATAAGTTTTCATGGGGTATCCCACGAACTTGCACCACTTTGTCCTTGATTCTAACTTATCAGGATTGTATCTTTTAACGTGGGTAGGGCAGCATTAAATCTTAACAATCTTAAGATCGGTTGGGCTTCTTCCCTTTCTATATCTCATATGGTGTAGACACTATCGACTTAGTTGGAACTCTATTTAGAAGATAAGCTGCGGTCTGTAGGGCATATCCCCATAATGAGATGGGTAGGTCAACGAAACTCATCATGGACCGTACTATATCTAATAGCATATGATTTCTCCTTTCAGAGACACCGTTGAGCTAAGGTATATAAGGAGGTGTCCATTAGGATAATATCCCATGGTTCTTGAGGAATTGAGTAAACTCTGCACTTAAGTACTCACCTCCTCGATCTAATTGAAGAGTCTTGATACACTTTCTAGTCTGGTTCTCCACTTCATTCTTATACTTTCTGAATTTCTCAAAGGCCTCAGACTTGTACTTCATTAAGTACATATATCCATACCTTGAGAAATCATCAGTAAAGGTAATGAAGTAGGAGTAACCACCAATGACATGAGTTGACATGAGTCCACATACATCACTATGTATGAGTTCCAGTAGCTCAGTGGCTCTCTCTCTAGTTCCACTAAATTGAGAGTTGGTCAATTTTCCACGATGGCAAGGCTCGCAAGTTGCATATGACTCATAGTCGAATGGATCTAGATATCCATCTTTTAGCAACTTTTGAATCATTCCCTTATGGATGTGATATAGCCTACAATACTATAGGTATACACTATTCATCTCATCTCATTTCCTCTTAGATACACTTACATTCATGATATGTGGAGTAGTGTCTAGCATAAACAAACCTTTATGCAATATTCATCTTACCAATCTCCCCTCGGCTTTGCCAGAATGTACAACAAATTGCAGATGTGATAAGTAATGCTGGTATCTAATACCAATGCACTATCATAAAAATCTGACAACTGGAGATTGATCATGAATGTACTTGAAGCTTCTCCAAGCTTTTGTTTCACCCTCTCTGCAAGGTGCTATTTGTAGTTCCTCTTTCAATGCCCATCTTTGCCACAGTGAAAGCACTGACCTTTGTTCTTTGTCGGGTCTTTCTTAGCAACCTTTGTATTACCTGGTCTGCCCTTGCCCTTGCCCTTCTCAAGGGACTTTTCTACTTTTCTTTTCTTTCTAATCTCACTAGTGTAGAGAATTGACTTCTTCTTTTTGATAGTGCTCTCTACCTCCTTCAACATATTGAGGAGCTATAGGAGAGTCACCTCAAGCTTGTTCATATTAAAATTCATTATGAACTGTGAAAAGGAATCTGGTAGTGACCGAAGCACAATGTCCGCACACAAGTTATCCTCTAAGACCATTCTTAGACCTACGAGTTTCTCTATCCACTCAATCATATTTAGGATATGGTTCTGAATCGATGTCCCCTCAATCATCCTAGTTTCTCTATCCAAACAATTTGCGGACATGTAGGAAAATGGATCTGATATCCATCTTTTCACGTTGTCTCTATAACTCAGGAGTCATAGAGCCCAACATGTAGTACTAAGCAAGAGTGGAGTCATTAATGTATTTCACGTAATGAGCGATCTCTGTTGAATCTCGGATTTTGATGATGAAGTCAATTGTCATTTGTTGTCTAATCTATGTGTTGAGATAAGTGTGCAGGATTAACTACGATGAAAGATAGACAAGCAGCAGGAGTTGCGCCGGAGTCAAGTTCATGATCACGTTGGGAGTTCGAGAGTTCGACGGAAGTACGGACGGTCGTCGGAGGTTCTGCGAGAACAGATCCGAGAAGTCCAGAAGCTTGCCAAGCGAAGCTCGTCGGAACTCGCCAAGTGGATCGTCGCAAAGTCTAGGAGTTTGCCGGAAGTCCGCAGAAGCATCACCGAGGGTTCATCGGATGATCGACGGAAGTTCGCCGGAAACTCGCCGGAAGAAGCGATTGACGTACCGAAGCAAAGCTGCAGAAATTGTCTTAGATTTAATCGTAGTTAGCACGGTGATTAAGTTAGAAATGGGAGGTGATCCCATTAGCTTAATCCTGGGGCAATTGGGCCCCTGAAGAACTCAAGTTGGGTCGAATGGTTCAACCCATTCGAACCCAAGTAGCTGTGGGAGGTGCAACCGCCCAGGCAGGGAGGTAGCACCGCCCAAGCTAAGTCTCCCAGCGAGACTGGGCAGTGCAACTGCTCCAGCCAAGCGGTGCAACCGCCCAGGGCTCAGTCTCCAAGCGAGACTGGGCGGTGCAACCTCCTCTGTCAAGAGGTAGCACCGCCAGAGCTCAAGTTTCGAGCTCTGACAGGCAATGCAACCACCGAGCTCGGTCTTCGAGCTCTGGCAAAGAGGTGCAACATCTCTGGTCAGGAGATGCACCGCCTGAGCTCGGTCTTCGAGCTCTGGCAGAAAGGTGCAACCACCCCTGACAGAGAGGTGCATCCGCCTGAGCTCAGTCTTCGAGCTCTGCTAGGCGGTGCAACCTCTCCAGTCAAGAGGTGCAACCGCCTGATCCCGAAATTCCGGGATTTGATCGTTTTGAGCTCGAAATTTGAATTGGGTTGGGGCCTATAAATACTCCACCCATTCAGCACTGAAAAGATACAGACCTACACCGAAATCTTGATCTTTTCTGTGATTCTAAGAGCTCAAAAGTGTTGTAAAGCCTTTAAGTCTCCTCCTTCTGTTCTTCAAGTTTTCAGTTGTAAAGTGAGGAGAGAAAGGTCTGTAAAGGTTATCTCCTGAGCCTGTCAAAAGGAGAGAAACTGTAAAAGGGCAGTTTGGCCTTCGCCTATTGAAGGAAGGCCCCTAGTTGACGTCGGCAACCTCGTCGGTGGAGGAAGCCAAAAGTGGAGTAGGTCAAGGCTGACCGAACCACTCTAAATCTCTGGTTTGCGTTTATTTTTTAGCACTTTATCATTACTGCAAACCTCCTTCATTACTACTGCTCTCTGCGCTTTCACGAACAAGTTCTAAGTGCTGTTCTTCCGAATCTGCATTCAGACGTAAATTCGTATTTTCATACATTACAGTTTACGTTTACGTTTGATTCTGCAGAACTGTCTTCCGTGCTTTTATGAACGAGCTTCTTTGCAGTTTACACTTACATTTTGATCCTATTGATAACTACAAACTGTCCTCTACAATTTTACGAACGAGTTTCAACATTTAGACGTAAAACTGCATTCAGACGTAAACCGGTGTTTTCGTACGATATCTACATAGCAGTTTTTCGTTTACGCCTTGATTCTGCAAAACTGTCTTCTGCGCTTTTACGAACGAGTTTCTAAGTTCAGATCCATTTGAAACTGCATCTAAACGTAAAATTGCTTTTAGACGTAAAACTGTCCAAACTGTGTTTTTAACGTAAAACTGTGTTTTGACGTTTTAGACGTAAATCTGCGTTTGGACGTAAATCTACGTTTAGACGAAAATCTGCGTTTAGACGCAAACTGCGCTTAGACGCAAACTACGCTTAGACGCAATCTGAGCTTAGACGCAAACTGCGTTTAGACGCAAACTGTGTTTAGACGCAAACTGCGTTTAGACGTAAACTGCGCTTAGACGCAAACTGCGCTTAGACGCAAACTGCGTTTAGACGTAAACTGCGCTTATTCTTAAAATCGACTTTTACCTCGAAATCGTTTTTATCGAACGAACGCAGCTTTCGTTTTTAATCGCTGAAAAATTTCCGCTGCACTAATTCACCCCCCCCCCCCTCTTAGTGCTCTCGATCCTAACAATCTCATCCTCGCTTGCCCTTTCCTCGGGCGTAGGTATCAGTAAATCAAGGACGTACGCAATTTTTTTCTCCGTCATGAGAACAATTCTCAAGTTTAGAGCCAATCCGTATAATTTGGACTAGTGAGGCGGTTGTGTAATATCCCTCACTTTTGAAAATTATTAATAAAGATTTATTTATAAATCGGAGGACCTATATGTAAATATGGAAATTTCAAGGACTAAACTGTTAAGTTGTAAAAAGAAGAAAATAAAGAAAACTAAAAATTTCGGTTTTATCCCACTGCCTCCCACGCTCTCTCTGTTTCTTCGAGAAACAGAGAGAAGCGGTGGGGCGTGGGGAGAAGAAGAAGAGAAGTAGAGGGAGAAGAGAAGAAGAGGGAAAAGAAGAGAGGAGGAAGAGGGAGAAGAGAAGAAAAGAAGAAGAAGAAGAAGAGAGGGAAGATGGAGAGGAGAGGGAGAGGCAGCAGCAGCAGCTAGGGCTGCTGCACCTCTGTTTCCCGTAGGTGGAAATAGAGGAGAGGATGTGTGGGGCGTTGGGGAGGAGAAGGGAAGAAGAAGAAGAAGAAGAAGAAGAAGAAGAAGAAGAAGAGAGGAGGATAGCTGTGGCAAAGCTACAGCGAGGAGGTGTGTGGCGTTGGGGAGGAAAAAAGGAAGAGGAGAAGAAGAGGGAAAAGAGAGGGAAGAGGGAGAGGAGCGAGAGGTGGCAACAGCTAGGGCTGCAGCACCTCTGTTTCCTGCAGGTGGAAACAGAGGAGAGGTGTGGGGCGTTCGAAGAGGAGAAGAAGAAGAAGAGGAAAAGAAGAGAAAGAGGAAGCAGGAGAAGAGGTTGTGATACCTCTGTTTCCTGTAGAGGAAACAGAGGAGGGAAGTAGAAGAGGAGAAGAAGAAGAGAAGGGAAAGGAGGAGCTGCGGCTGCGGCGGTGGAAGCTACAGTTGGAAGAGAAGGAGAGGAAGAGATGGTGAGGAAGAAGAGAAGAAGTAGAAGCGGGTGAAGAGGCGGCACCTCTGTTTCCTGTAGGAGGAAACAGAGGAAAGGAGGTGCTGTTCGTCAGGGAGAAGAAGGGGAGGAAGGAGAAGAAGAGAAGAAGAAGAAAGGAAGGAGGAGGAAGAGGAGAAGGGAAAGAAGTAGCTGCGGCTACGGCTGTGGCAGCTACAGCTATGGCAGGGAAAGAGGAAGAGGAAGGAAGAAGGGAAGGGGAGGAAGAAGAGAAGGGGAAGAGAAGGGGCTACGGCTGCTGCGATGGCAGCTGCAGTTGGAAGAGAAGAAGGAGAGGAAGATGAGCAGGGGAGGAAGAAGAGGTTGTGGCCGCGGCTGAGGCTGCGACTGCAACCGTGCAGCTGGGAAAGAAGAGAAGGAAAGAAAGAAAAAGAGAAAGGAAAAGGGAAGAAGAGAGGAAGAGGAGAAGGAGAGGCAGCTGTGGCAGTGGCAGCTGCAGTTGGAAGAGAAGAAGAGGAAATAGAGCAGGGGAGAAAGAAAAGGCTGCGGCTGTGGTGGCTGCGGCCATGGTTGCGACTGCGGCAGTTGCAGCTGGGAAAGAAAAGAAAGGAAAGGGGGAAAAAGGGGCTGCGGAAGGGATTGCGGCCACAGCGGCAGCGACTGCGTATGCAGCAGCTGTGTCTGCGAAAGAAGAGGAGGAAGGAAGGTAGTGCGGTGGAAGGGGCTGCGATTGTGGCAGTGGTAGCGGCGGCGGTTGTGGCAGCTGCGTTTGGGAAAGAAAAAGAAGGAATGAGAGTAAGAGAGAGCAGGTGACTGTGTCTCGATGTTCGACACGTGGTGTAGTTGCGAAGAAAGGAAGGAAACGGGAGCACAAAATGAAACAGAGAGAGGACACGGAGGAAAAGTAAAAGGATTTGGGCTAGCACCTTCTTTGGATCTTCAGATCGAAATCTTTGAAAGGCAAGTTCCCTGATCGTTTCTCCTATAATTGCTCTAATATTTCTTATTGCAAGTGTTCTGATCTTTCCTATTGCAAGCTTTCTAATCTTTCCTATTGCAAGTGTCATGATATTTTCTTACCGTAATTTTACCGTTACATTTGTTTTGAATATGAGGAACTTTGAATTGTTCTAGCCTTTCATTTGATATATCTCCTGTTTAGATGTAACGATTCGAATCTATGCAACTTCTGATATTCTGACCCTTCTACTTTGTTATGGCTATAACTTCATGTATTGACCTCTGATTTGGACAAAACTTATTTGATCAGAATATAGACTTATAAACCTTTGTTTTGATAGCTTATTTTAAGAATTCGGAGTAAGTTTGTCTACCCAAACTTCTGTTTCAAATGAGCCTACAGATTCTGCAAAACAGGGATCGTAATTTCTGACCTTTTGATATTGAACTGCTTATAAGTCCCTGTTGCAAACATTGATTTACTCAAAGCTTATTTCATTGGAAACCAGACTCATAGATCTTTCTTTTGATATATGGATTGAAAGATTTGGAATCCAAACACCTCCCCAGTTACTTGTTGAATCTGACATTATGAATTCTGCCAAACAGAGATTTTGTTCTACGACCCTTGTTTACCAAATTATTTGTAACTCTCTCTATTGGACGGTTCAATTCATATGAAGCCTGTCTTATCTGAAAGTATAATCCAATGATATATTTCTGAGTCAATTGGAGCATGATTGATAGTTTGAATCATTTGTTCAATGTGCCTCTTGTATTCTGCCAGAAATCGAGCTTTGGTCGATTTCTAATATTTTGGTTTCATTCCTTTGGAAATTGATATCCTTTAGCTTTCTTATTCAATTGAGCTTTATAATACTGCTCTGAATTCTTGTATGCTCTTGTCCTTAAAGTTATTTGCATTCTTGAAAACTATTGTGTAACGTTTAAGCTATATCGTATTGACTTCTATAGGCACATGTATAACCCATGATTCCGCATTTGCTTTCGATGTGTGCCTATTCTAGTTTCATTCCTTTAGATATTGAATTCTTCTAACCTTCTTATTTGAATTGAGCTAAATATGATTGCTTGGATTCCCTGTATACTCTTGCTTCCATTTCATTCCTAATATGAATACATTTGTGAGAGATTTGTTCCTTGTAGCATATTGTCTTGAAAAGGCACATGTACGTTTTGTTGTTCCGCGTGTGCTTCCGATATATGCTACTTTCTGTTAAAACTGCCCTCTTGTACTCTGGTGTGTGGGATTGTCTGGACCTTTGCCAGAAATGGTAAAGGGTATGCGCTTATTGCCCGCTATGTGGGATATTCTGGACCTTTGCCAGAAATAGTAAAGGGTATGTGCATAGAGCCAGCGATGCTCTAGACTTTTGTCAGGTGGTCATTCAGAAATGGATGAATCACATTCTGACTGAGATCCCACTACACCTTCTGTATGTTTGATATGATATCCAGAGCTTTGGTTATGTGTTTCTATACATGCTTTGGATAAGATTGATATGTTTACAACGTCAAAGACGACGTTTGAGCTTTTGTACGGTATTTGTTATTGATATGCTCTGAAATGTTTCATCCACTGTTGATATGTTTCGAAATGTTCCATATGTCGTTGATATGCTCCGGAACACTTCATACGCCATTGATATGCTCCAATTACTCTGTGCTCCATTTGCTATGAACTGATATGTTCTGAAATGTCCTATTTGCCATTGATATGCCCTAATTACTCTATGCTCCATTTGCTATGAACTGATATGTTCTGAAATGTCCTATCTGCCATTGATATGCTCAAATTACTCTATGCTTCATTTGTTATGAATCAAATATGTCTTGAATGACGTGATATATATGATTTTGTATCTAATGAGATGGTATCCTTGAGAATTCTTGTATTCTGCCTTACATTATGATACCTTACTCGTTTGAAACCGTTCCTTTTGTTCTGAATATGTTTTGTCACTTGCTGAGCCGTTTTTGGCTCACTCTGTTGTTTTATAAATCTTTCAGGTCAGCATGTCACTCTTCGAGATGTTTGATTTGGGCTGATGCAGTGGATAGCTATTCAAAATTATGGGCAAGTCTTGTTGGTTGTTATGTTATTGTTGTTGATATGGCAAAAAATGGCAATGTGACACGTCATCCCCCTGACCAACGCACTGCCCGAGGCTCGCCATACCCTGCAGCAGCTCGGCCTCCCACGCAACCAAAGGTACAGTCCTGCCCTGCAGACAGCTACATCAGGTAACATCAAACCTCCTCTATAAATACCCCCGAGCCCTTAGAAAAGGGAGATCACACACTCAACAGACGGAGGTTTCTCCTCCTCCTAAACCCCCTCCACATCTTTCTCTAACTTGATCGTCGGAGGGGTCGGGTCGAGCACCCCGGCCCGACCTGTGTGCAGGTGCGAGACGGTGTCGCCTCTTCCTGGCGCTGTGGCGGAGCTTCTTCCCGACCGGGACGACCCGACCTCCCGACCCGAACCACCGAGCTCGGCTGTTGGGAGACCCCGAGGAGCGCCCCCAGAAAGATCCCCGCCATCCGGACCCGAACCGAGCCGCGACGGCCCCGAGGCCACGGCTAAAAAAGTTACTTACACTAACATAATGGCGCTAGAAGGAGGGCCCGGAATGACGGTACGTTAGCTTTCTCCTTGGTTGCTCCGTTGCAGCCGACCTGCACCAGCAGCAGCGACTTCTGGGGCCGGTCTCGGCTCCTCGGCCTCTCGGCCACTCGGCCCCACGCGCGCGGCCAACCCGCGCACCTTGGGCCCCTCGATCCCACGCGCGCGGCCACCCCGCCCGCGTCCCACATGCGCGGCCAAATCGCCCGCGTCCCACGCGCGCGGCCGAACCGCCCGCGTCCCACGCGCGCGGCCAGCCCGACAGCGCCGAGCGTCTCGGCCACTCGGCCCCACACGCGCGGCCAACCCACGCGCCTGGGCCCCTCGGTCCCACGCGCGCGACCAGCCGACCTGCACCACGACTTCTGGGGTCGGCCTCGGCTTCCTGGCCAAACCCCCCTCGGTCCCGCGTGCGCGGCCAACCCGCGCGCCTCACGCACCGGCCAAACCGCCCGCGTCCCATGCGCGCGGCCAGCCCGACCGCGCCGAACACCTCGGCCATAGCGTGCCCGAGACCACCTCGGCCACAGCGTACCCGAGACCTCCTCGGCCATAGCGTGCCCGAGACCTCCTCGGCCACAGCCTACCCGAGAGCTCCTCGGCCACAGCCTACCCGAGACCTCCTCAGCCACGGCTTACCCGAGACTTCCTCTACGCGGCCTAAGTAGCTCCTCGGCCATGGTATGCCCGAGAGCTCCAGGGCCACGGCTTGCCCGAGACTTCCTCTATGCACGCGCAAGTAGCTCCTCGGCCGCGGCATGCAAGAGGAGAGATATGGCGTCGCCTGAGAGACTTGGCTCATGCGCGGCCAACACGCTGCCTCGCTGCCTCGGCCCCTCGGCCTCATGCGCGGCCAACACGCTGCCTCGGCCACATGCGCAGCCGGCAAGCAGCATCGCTGCCTCGGCCACTCGGCCACATACGCGGCCGCCTCACTGCCTCGGCCACTCGGCCACATACGCGGCTGCCTCACTGCCTCGTCCACTCGGCCTCGTGCGCAGCCAGCGCGCAGCCTTGCTGCCTCGGCCACATGCGCAGCCGGCAAGCAGCATCGCTGCCTCGGCCACTCGGCCACATACGCGGCTGCCTCACTGCCTCGTTCACTCGGCCTCGTGCGCAGCCAGCGCGCAGCCTCGCTGCCTCGACCTCATGCGCGGCCAGCACGCTGCCTCGGCCCCTCGGCCTCGTTCGCAGCCAGCGAGCGGCCTCATGCAAACACGCTGCCTTGCTGCCTCGGCCACCCGGTCACATGCGCAGCCAACACGCTGCCTCGCTGCCTCGGCCCCTCGGCCTCATGCGCGGCCAACACGCTGCCTCGCTGCCTCGGCCCCTCGGCCTCATGCGCGGCCAACACGCTGCCTCGCTGCCTCGGCCACTCGGCCTCGGGCGCAGCCAGCACGCTGCCTCGGCCACTCGGCCTCGTGCGCAGCCAGCACGCAGCCTCGCTGCCTCGGCCTCATGCGCAGCCAACATGCTGCCTCGCTACCTCGGCCCCTCGGCCTCATGCGCGGCCAGCACGCTGCCTCGGCCCCTCGGCCTCGTTCGCAGCCAGCAAGCGGCCTCATGCAAACACACTGCCTTGCTGCCTTGCTGCCTCGGCCACATGCGCAGCCGGCAAGCAGCATCGCTGCCTCGGCCACTCGGCCACATACGCGGCCGCCTCACTGCCTCGTCCACTCGGCCTCATGCGCGGCCAACACGCTGCCTCGCTGCCTCGGCCACTTGGCCTCGGGCGCAGCCAGCACGCTGCCTCGGCCACTCGGCCTCGTGCGCAGCCAGCACGCAGCCTCGCTGCCTCGGCCTCATGTGCAGCCAACATGCTGCCTCGCTACCTCGGCCCCTCGGCCTCATGCGCGGCCAGCACGCTGCCTCGGCCCCTCGGCCTCGTTCGCAGCCAGCAAGCGGCCTCATGCAAACACACTGCCTTGCTGCCTTGCTGCCTCGGCCACATGCGCAGCCGGCAAGCAGCATCGCTGCCTCGGCCACTCGGCCACATACGCGGCCGCCTCACTGCCTCGTCCACTCGGCCTCATGCGCGGCCAACACGCTGCCTCGCTGCCTCGGCCCCTCGGCCTCATGCGCGGCCAACACGCTGCCTCGCTGCCTCGGCCACTCGGCCTCGGGCGCAGCCAGCACGCTGCCTCGGCCACTCGGCCTCGTGCGCAGCCAGCACGCAGCCTCGCTGCCTCGGCCTCATGCGCAGCCAACATGCTGCCTCGCTACCTCGGCCCCTCGGCCTCATGCGCGGCCAGCACGCTGCCTCGGCCCCTCGGCCTCGTTCGCAGCCAGCAAGCGGCCTCATGCAAACACACTGCCTTGCTGCCTCGGCCACATGCGCAGCCGGCAAGCAGCATCGCTGCCTCGGCCACTCGGCCACATACGCGGCCGCCTCACTGCCTCGGCCACTCGGCCTCGGGCGCAGCCAGCACGCTGCCTCGGCCACTCGGCCTCGTGCGCAGCCAGCACGCAGCCTCGCTGCCTCGGCCTCATGCGCGGCCAGCACGCTGCCTCGGCCCCTCGGCCTCGTTCGCATCCAGCAAGCGGCCTCATGCAAACACACTGCCTTGCTGCCTTGCTGCCTCGGCCACATGCGCAGCCGGCAAGCAGCATCGCTGCCTCGGCCACTCGGCCACATACGCGGCCGCCTCACTGCCTCGTCCACTCGGCCTCGTGCGCAGCCAGCGCGCAGCCTCGCTGCCTCGACCTCATGCGCGGCCAGCACGCTGCCTCGGCCCCTCGGCCTCGTTCGCAGCCAGCGAGCGGCCTCATGCAAACACGCTGCCTTGCTGCCTCGGCCACCCGGTCACATGCGCAGCCAACACGCTGCCTCGCTGCCTCGGCCCCTCGGCCTCATGCGCGGCCAACACGCTGCCTCGCTGCCTCGGCCACTCGGCCTCGGGCGCAGCCAGCACGCTGCCTCGGCCACTCGGCCTCGTGCGCAGCCAGCACGCAGCCTCGCTGCCTCGGCCTCATGCGCAGCCAACATGCTGCCTCGCTACCTCGGCCCCTCGGCCTCATGCGCGGCCAGCACGCTGCCTCGGCCCCTCGGCCTCGTGCGCAGCCAGCGCGCAGCCTCGCTGGCTCGACCTCATGCGCGGCCAGCACGCTGCCTCGGCCCCTCGGCCTCGTTCGCAGCCAGCGAGCGGCCTCATGCAAACACACTGCCTTGCTGCCTTGCTGCCTCGGCCACATGCGCAGCCGGCAAGCAGCATCGCTGCCTCGGCCACTCGGCCACATACGCGGCCGCCTCACTGCCTCGTCCACTCAGCCTCGTGCGCAGCCAGCGCGCAGCCTCGCTGCCTCGACCTCATGCGCGGCCAGCACGCTGCCTCGGCCCCTCGGCCTCGTTCGCAGCCAGCGAGTGGCCTCATGCAAACACGCTGCCTTGCTGCCTCGGCCACCCGGTCACATGCGCAGCCAACACACTGCCTCGCTGCCGCGGCCACTCGGCCACATGCGCAGCCGGCAAGCAGCATCGCTGCCTCGGCCACTCGGCCACATACGCAGCTGCCACACTGCCTCGGCCACTCGGCCACATGCGCAGCCAACACGCTGCCTCACGGCCTCGGCCACTCGGCCACATGCGCAGCCAACATACTGCACGCTGCCTCGGCCCCATGCGCGGTCTATCTGCCTACACCGAGCACCTCGGCCAATCACTGCCGAGATCCACCTCGGCGCGGCCCGACCGCCTGTCGTGTTTCTCGGTCGCGTGGTGCCCGAGGCCACGTCCTCGCATCCTGCCCGCTTGATCGTGCTACTCGGTCGCATGACCCTCGCGACCACGCCTGCGCGGTTACCCCGCCTGCGTCGTGCTCCTTGGCCCCATGTTCCCGAGACAGACCAGTGCCGCCAGTACGCCCGCGTCATGCCCCTCGGCACCATAAACCCCGAGACACGTCTGCGCAGCCAGCCTGCCCGCGCCGAACTCCATGGCCCTATCCACCTGATTCACGCCCCTCGGTCGCGACCTGCCCGCCTGAGCGGTGTACCTCGGTCGCAGCCTGCCAACACCGAGCACCTCGGCAACTCTCTGCCGAAATCCCACCTCAGCGCGACCTGCCCGCCTGAGCGGTGTCCCTCGGTCGCAGCCTGCCTGCGCCGAGCACCTCGGCCAATCTCTGCCGAGACCCACCTCGGCGCGGCCCGACCACCTGTCGTGTCCCTCGGCCGCGTCGTGCCCCTCGGCTCCATAAACCCCGAGCCACGTCTGCACGGCCAGCCTGCCCGCGCCGACCTCCACGGCCATATCCACCTGGTTCACGCCCCTCGGCCGCGGCTTGCCTGCGCCGAACCCCGCAGCTCCATGCTTGCCAAGCCCACCACCTCGGTCGCAGCCTGCCTGCACCGAGCACCTCGGCGACTCTCTGCCGAAATCCCACCTCAGCGCGACCTGCCCGCCTGAGCGGTGTCCCTCGGTCGCAGCCTGCCTGCACCGAGCACCTCGGCCAATCTCTGCCGAGACCCACCTCGGCGCGGCCCGACCGCCTGTCGTGTTCCTCGGCCGCGTGGTGCCCGAGGCCACGTCCTCGCGTCCTGCCCGCCTGATCGTGCTACTCGGTCGCATGGCCCTTGCGACCACGCCTGCGCGGTCTGCCCGCCTGCGTCGTGCTCCTCGGTCGCGTAATGCCCGAGACCACACCTGCGCCGCCAGCCGCCTGCGTCGTGCTCCTTGGCTCCATGTTCCCGAGACAGACCAGTGCCGCCAGTACGCCCGCGTCGTGCCCCTCGGCTCCATAAACCCCGAGACACGTCTGCACGGCCAGCCTGCCCGCGCCGAACTCCTCGGCCCTCTAGCTTTACACCACCCGGGACACGCCTGCGCGGCCTGCCCGCCTGTGTCGCGCTCCTCGGCTCTTCGGCTCTACGCCACCCGAGACCACGCCTGCGCGGCCTGCCCGCCTGCGTCGTGCTCCTCGGCTCTTCGGCTTTACGCCACCCGAGACCACTCCTGGGCGGCCTGCCCGCCTGCGTCGTGCTCCTCGGCTCTGCGGCTCTATGCCACCCGAGACCACGCCTGTGCGGCCTGCCCGCCTGCGTCGTGCTCCTCGGCTCTTCGGCTTTACGCCACTCGAGACCACGCCTGCGCGGCCTGCCCGCCTGCGTCGTGCTCCTCGGCTCTTCGGCTTTACGCCACCCGAGACCACGCCTGCGCGGCCTGACCGCCTGCGCCGTGCTCCTCGGCTCTTCGGCTTTACGCCACCCGAGACCACGCCTGCGCGGCCTGCCCGCCTGCGTCCTGCTCCTCGGCTCTTCGGCTTTACGCCACCGGAGAACACGCCTGTGCGGCCTGCCCGCCTGCGTCGTGCTCCTCGGCTCTTCGGCTTTACGCCACCCGAGACCACGCCTGCGCGGCCTGCCCGCCTGCGTCGTGCTCCTCGGCTCTTCGGCTTTACGCCACCCGAGACCACGCCTGCGCGGCCTGCCCGCCTGCGTCGTGCTCCTCGGCTCTTCGGCTTTACGCCACCCGAGACCACGCCTGCGCGGCCTGCCCGCCTGCGTCGTGCTCCTCGGCTCTTCGGCTTTACGCCACCCGAGACCACGCCTGCGCGGCCTGCCCGCCTGCGTCGTGCTCCTCGGCTCTTCGGCTTTACGCCACCCGAGACCACGCCTGCGCGGCCTGCCCGCCTGCGTTGTGCTCCTCGGCTCTTCGGCTTTACGCCACCCGAGACCACGCCTGTGCGGCCTGCCCGCCTTCGTCGTGCTCCTCGGCTCTTCGGCTTTACGCCACCCGAGACCACGCCTGCGCGGCCTGCCCGCCTGCGTCGTGCTCCTCGGCTCTTCGGCTTTACGCCACCCGAGACCACGCCTGCGCGGCCTGCCCGCCTGCGTCGTGCTCCTCGGCTCTTCGGCTTTACGCCACCCGAGACCACGCCTGCGCGGCCTGCCCGCCTGCGTCGTGCTCCTCGGCTCTTCGGCTTTACGCCACCCGAGACCACGCCTGCGCGGCCTGCCCGCCTGCGTCGTGCTCCTCGGCTCTTCGGCTTTACGCCACCCGAGACCACGCTTGGGCGGCCTGCCCGCCTGCGTCGTGCTCCTCGGCTCTTCGGCTTTACGCCACCCGAGACCACGCCTGCGCGGCCTGCCCGCCTGCGTCGTGCTCCTCGGCTCTTCGGCTTTACGCCACCCGAGACCACACCTGGGCGGTCACCCCGCCTGCGTTGTGCTCCTCGGCTCGCGGCTCTACCCCTCCCGAGACCACACCTGTGCGGTTGCCCCGCCTGCGTTATGCTCCTCGGCCCTCGGCTCTACGCCATCCCGAGACCACACCTGGGCGGTCACCCCGCCTGCGTTGTGCTCCTCGGCCCTCGGCTCTACGCCATCCCGAGACCACACCTGGGCGGTCACCCCGCCTGCGTTGTGCTCCTCGGCCCTCGGCTCTACGCCATCCCGAGACCACACCTGCGCGGTTGCCCCGCCTGCGTTGTGCTCCTCGGCCCTCGGCTCTACGCCATCCCGAGACCACACCAGCGCGGCCAACCCGCCTGCGTTGTGCTCCTCGGCCCTCGGCTCTACGCCATCCCGAGACCACACCAGCGCGGCCAACCCGGCTGCGTTGTGCTCCTCAGCCCTCATCGGCTCCATCGGCCCCGAGTCTAACCCCGCTCGGCTTCCCGACTGAGTTGCGCACTTCGGCCCCATGTTGCACGGGACACGTCCGCGCGGCTAGCCCGCCTACGTCATACGCCTCGGATATGCATGACCAGCCCACCTGAAGTAAAAAGCCATGCATCGGACCCCCTGCATGCAAGAACCGACGCATAGCTCCTTTCGGGGGGGCATATGATATGGCAAAAAATGGCAATGTGACACGTCATCCCCCTGACCAACGCACTGCCCGAGGCTCGCCATACCCTGCAGCAGCTCGGCCTCCCACGCAACCAAAGGTACAGTCCTGCCCTGCAGACAGCTACATCAGGTAACATCAAACCTCCTCTATAAATACCCCCGAGCCCTTAGAAAAGGGAGATCACACACTCAACAGACGGAGGTTTCTCCTCCTCCTAAACCCCCTCCACATCTTTCTCTAACTTGATCGTCGGAGGGGTCGGGTCGAGCACCCCGGCCCGACCTGTGTGCAGGTGCGAGACGGTGTCGCCTCTTCCTGGCGCTGTGGCGGAGCTTCTTCCCGACCGGGACGACCCGACCTCCCGACCCGAACCACCGAGCTCGACTGCTGGGAGACCCCGAGGAGCGCCCCCAGAAAGATCCCCGCCATCCGGACCCGAACCGAGCCACGACGGCCCCGAGGCCACGGCTAAAAAAGTTACTTACACTAACAGTTGTATAAGCATATTTTGTATGTAATGAAATATTGTTGATGAATCGAAATGGATATACTATGTAAAAGTGTTAGAAGATCTCTCTTATTTGGAATTTCGAAATGTTAAGCCTAATTTATGATGATATGAACTTATGGTGAATAGTTGGAGTTCTGATTGTATAATTTATTTAGCTTGTGGATTTATAAGTGTTGTTCATGTTTGTCAAGTTGGCTTGGGTTGCCATAAATGTGAATTATCGAGTGATATGATATATGATTATAAACTACACAGGTTTTATATATGTGAATTTGATAGAATGTTTTTTAGTGTCCTCAAATGTTAGTTTGGATCCTGGATTGGTCTGTGATGAAAATTTTAAAAATCATGGATATTTTGAGGGGCGTGACGGAGGTGGTATCAGAGCGTGGTTTGAGGATTACTGAAATATTTGATATGTTGATGTGCTAAATATATTGAGGTCTAATGAACTTTAGTGATTGGTGGAAAATTTTCTTTGATGCATTTTAGGAATCTGGGATGATGAGGACATTTGGTCCTCCTATTTCATTTGTTTCTGATTAATTAAGGGGAATGAAAGGATGAATTGGGGATATTGAATCAGAGTGGCGCAGCAGAAGCATAATGAACCTAATTTCATTGGTGGTAGAAAAATGGATGATGCAAATGGAGAAGATATTTGATATACAAAATTGTTCTAATGATCAAAAGATTTCTTTTGCTACCTTATATTGGAAGTAGAGGCTGATTATTATTGGTAGCAACGAAAAGAATTTTTGGAGATATGTGGCAAGAATGATAAGGATAAGTTTAGCAATAAAAATATGATTGGAAATGAATCAGAAAGTAATAACAAGAGGGTCAAGACATTTGGATTTGAAATGGGAAGTCACCACAAAAGACTTAATCATGTGTGAATTATAAGTTAAATTATGAAACAAATTTGTGTTTCGGGTGATTGGAGTCTATTTTGCTTGTGGAAAGTTGGATCATAAAATAAAAGACTGTCCTTTGAACAAGAAGAAAGAGTCACTGCCTCATAAATCATTAACCCATGTCAGAGTGTATGCTATCACTGAATATGATTCTAAGACTTCTGAATTAGTGGTCGAAGGTATTATGCACGTTTATGAAAGAATGCAAATATTTGTTTGATCATGGGTCCTATCTACGATTTGATTCATAACATGTTGCCTATCACTTGGGTATTCAACCTAGACCACTATAATATGTGATATATGTAAAATACGATCGTTGGAGATTCCTTGATAACGAACTTGAATCTGGTCCTCTTGTCTGATTTTTATTGGAGAACTTGAACTTTTTCGTTGATTTAGTTCTCCTAGAGATTTGGAGTTTTGATATTATACTTGGTATGGATTGACTATCTTCCTATCATACCAGTATGGATTGGTATATAACAAATGATCACTTTTGTACATTTGATCAGCCGATCTTTTATTTTGAAAGTATTGGACATGATTTATCTCCTTGCCTAATGTATCCCAGAATGACTTGCTTGGATTACCTCCAAATGTGACTTTGCTTTTGATTTGGTCTTTGGGACAATCCCAATATCTAAGCCTCTCTATAGAATGATATCATTTGAGTAAGTGGAATTGGAAAAGCAACTACAAGGATTATTAAATGAGGATTTTATTTGGCTTAATATTTCATCATGGGGTGCTCCGGTGTTAGTTAAAAAGATGTATGGAACATTGAGGCTTTGTAATGATTATAGACAATTGAATCAGGTGACCATAAAAAATGAGTATTTTCTGAAGTAACGACTTGCTTGATTAACTGCAGGGTGCGCAAGTATTTTTAGAAATTGATTGAAGGTCGGGTTACCGTCTATTGAGGATCAAGGAGGAGAATATTTCGGTCACTCGTGGATAATTATGTAATTGTATTATATTGATGAAACTATTTAAGAGCAGGAGGAGGAAATAAAGATATCATAATCCTCATCTTTTCATCGATTGAGCTATGATCAATTTAGAGGACTAAATTTTCTTTTAAGGAGGGGAGAGTGTAATATCCCTCACTTTTAAAAATTATTAATAAAGATTTATTTATAAATCGGAGGTCCTATATGTAAATATGGAAATTTCAAGGACTAAACTGTTAAGTTGTAAAAAGAAGAAAATAAAAAAAATCAAAAATTTCGGTTTTATCCCACTGCCTCCCACGCTCTCTCTGTTTCTTCGAGAAACAGAGAGAAGCGGTGGGGCGTGGGGAGAAGAAGAAGAGAAGTAGAGGGAGAAGAGAAGAAGAGGGAAAAGAAGAGAGGAGGAAGAGGGAGAAGAGAAGAAAAGAAGAAGAAGAAGAAGAGAGGGAAGATGGAGAGGAGAGGGAGAGGCAACAGCAGCAGCTAGGGCTGCTGCACCTCTGTTTCCCGCAGGTGGAAACAGAGGAGAGGATGTGTGGGGCGTTGGGGAGGAGAAGGGAAGAAGAAGAAGAAGAAGAAGAAGAAGAAGAAGAAGAAGAAGAGAGGAGGATAGCTGCGGCAAGGCTGCAGCGAGGAGGTGTGTGGCGTTGGGGAGGAAAAAAGGAAGAGGAGAAGAAGAGAAGGAGAAGAAGAGGGAAAAGAGAGGGAAGAGGGAGAGGAGCGAGAGGTGGCAGCAGCTAGGGCTGCAGCACCTCTGTTTCCTGCAGGTGGAAACAGAGGAGAGGTGTGGGGTGTTCGAAGAGGAGAAGAAGAAGAAGAGGAAAAGAAGAGGAAGAGGAAGCAGGAGAAGAGGTTGTGATACCTCTGTTTCCTGCAGAGGAAATAGAGGAGGGAAGTAGAAGAGGAGAAGAAGAAGAGAAGGGAAAGGAGGAGCTGCGGCTGCGGCGGTGGAAGCTGCAGCTGGAAGAGAAGGAGAGGAAGAGATGGTGAGGAAGAAGAGAAGAAGTAGAAGCGGGTGAAGAGGCGGCACCTCTGTTTCCTGCAGGAGGAAACAAAGGAAAGGAGGTGCTGTTCGTCGGGGAGAAGAAGGGGAGGAAGGAGAAGAAGAGAAGAAGAAGAAAGGAAGGAGGAGGAAGAGGAGAAGGGAAAGAAGTAGCTGCGGCTGCGACTGTGGCAGCTGCAGTTGTGGCAGGGAAAGAGGAAGAGAAAGGAAGAAGGGAAGGGGAGGAAGAAGAGAAGGGGAAGAGAAGGGGCTACGGCTGCTGCGATGGCAGCTGCAGTTGGAAGAGAAGAAGGAGAGGAAGATGAGAAGGGGAGGGAGAAGAGGTTGTGGCCGCGGCTGAGGCTTTGACTGCAACCGTGCAGCTGGGAAAGAAGAGAAGGAAAGAAAGAAGAAGAGAAAGGAAAAGGGAAGAAGAGAGGAAGAGGAGAAGGAGAGGCAGCTGTGGCAGTGGCAGCTGCAGTTGGAAGAGAAGGAGAGGAAATAGAGCAGGGGAGAAAGAAAAGGCTGCGGCTGTGGTGGCTGCGGCCATGGTTACGACTGCGACTGCGGCAGTTGCAGTTGGGAAAGAAAAGAAAGGAAAGGGGGAAAAAGGGGCTGAGGAAGGGATTGCGGTCACAGCGGCAGCGACTGCGTATGCAGCAGCTATGTCTGCGAAAGAAGAGGAGGAAGGAAGGTAGTGCGGTGGAAGGGGCTGTGATTGTGGCAGCGGTAGCGGCGGCGGCTGTGACAACTGCGTTTGGGAAAGAAAAAGAAGGAATGAGAGTAAGAGAGAGCAGGTGATTGTGCCTCGATGTTCGACACGTGGTGTAGTTGCGAAGAAAGGAAGAAAACGGGAGCACAAAATGAAATAGAGAGAGGACACGGAGGAAAAGTAGAAGGATTTGGGCTAGCACCTTCTTTGGATCTTCGGATCGAAATATTTGAAAGGCAAGTTCCCTGATCGTTTCTCCTATAATTGCTATGATATTTCTTATTGCAAGTGTTCTGATATTTCCTATTGCAAGCTTTCTAATCTTTCCTATTGCAAGTGTCATGATCTTTCCTTACCGTAATTTTACCGTTACATTTGTTTTGAATATGAGGAACTTTGAATTGTTCTAGCCTTTCATTTGATATATCTCCTGTTTAGACGTAACGATTCGAATCTATGCAACTTCTGATATTCTGACCCTTCTACTTTGTTATGGCTATAACTTCATGTATTGACCTCTGATTTGGACAAAACTTATTTGATCAGAATATATACTCATAAACCTTTGTTTTAATAGCTTATTTTAAGAATTCGGAGTAAGTTTGTCTGCCCAAACTTCTGTTTCAAATGAGGCTACAGATTCTGTAAAACAGGGATCGTAATTTCTGACCTTTTGATAATGAACTGCTTATAAGTCCTTGTTGCAAACATTGATTTACTCAAAGCTTATTTCATTGGAAACCAGACTCATAGATCTTTCTTTTGATATATGGATTGAAAGATTTGGAATCCAAACACCTGCCCAGTTACTTGTTGAATCTGACATTATGAATTCTGCCAAACAGAGATTTTGTTCTACGACCCTTGTTTACCAAATTATTTGTAACTCTCTCTATTGGACAGTTCAATTCATATGAAGCCTGTCTTATCTGAAAGTATAATCTAATGATATATTTCTGAGTTAATTGGAGCACGATTGATAGTTTGAATCATTTGTTCAATGTGCCTCTTGTATTCTGCCAGAAATCGAGATTTGGTCGATTTCTAATATTCTGGTTTCATTCCTTTGGAAATTGATATCCTTTAGCTTTCTTATTCAATTGAGCTTTATAATACTGCTCTGAATTCTTGTATGCTCTTGTCCTTAAAGTTATTTGCATTCTTGAAAACTATTGTGTAACGTTTAAGCTATATCGTATTGACTTCTATAGGCACATGTATAACCCATGATTCCGCATTTGCTTTCGATGTGTGCCTATTCTAGTTTCATTCCTTTGGATATTGAATTCTTCTAACCTTCTTATTTGAATTGATCTAAATATGATTGCTTGGATTCCCTGTATACTCTTGCTTCCATTTCATTCCTAATATGAATACATTTGTGTGAGATTTGTTCCTTGCAGCATATTGTCTTGAAAAGGCACATGTACGTTTTGTTGTTCCGCGTGTGCTTCCGATATATGCTACTTACTGTTAAAACTGCCCTCTTGTACTCTGGTGTGTGGGATTGTCTGGACCTTTGCCAGAAATGGTAAAGGGTATGCGCTTATTGCCCGCTATGTGGGGTCCCGCTATGTGGGATATTCTGGACCTTTGCTAGAAATGGTAAAAGGTATGTGCTTAGAGCCAGCGATGCTCTAGACTTTTGTCAGGTGGTCATTCAGAAATGGATGAATCACATTCTGACTGAGATCCCACTACACCTTCTGTATGTTTGATATGATATCCAGAGCTTTGGTTATGTGTTTCTGTACATGCTTTGGATAAGATTGATATGTTTGCAACGTCAAAGATGATGTTTGAGCTTCTATACGGTATTTGTTATTGATATGCTCTGAAATGTTTCATCCGCTGTTGATATGTTTCGAAATGTTCCATATGTCGTTGATATGCTCCGGAACACTTCATACGCCATTGATATGCTCCAATTACTCTGTGCTCCATTTGCTGTGAACTGATATGTTCTGAAATGTCCTATCTGCCATTGATATGCTCCAATTACTCTGTGCTCCATTTGCTATGAACTGATATGTTCTGAAATGTCCTATCTGTCATTAATATGCTCCAATTACTCTATGCTCCATTTGCTATGAACTGATATGTTCTGAAATGTCCTATCTGCCATTGATATGCTCCAATTACTCTATGCTCCATTTGTTATGAATCAAATATGTCTTGAATGACATGATACATATGATTTTGTATCTAATGAGATGGTATCCTTGAGAATTCTTGTATTCTGCCTTACATTATGATACCTTACTCGTTTGAAACCGTTCCTTTTGTTCTGAATATGTTTTATCACTTGCTGAGTCGTTTTTGGCTCACTCCATTGTTAAATAAATCTTTCAGGTCAGCATGTCACTCTTCGAGATGTTTGATTTGGGCTGAGGTAGTGGATAGCTATTCAGAATTATGGGCAAGTCTTGTTGGTTGTTATGTTATTGTTGTATAAGCATATTTTGTATGTAATGAAATGTTGTTGATGAATCGAAATGGATATACTGTGTAAAAGTGTTAGAAGATCTCTCTTATTTGGAATTTCGAATTGTTAAGCCTAATTTATGATGATATGAACTTGTGGTGAATAGTTGGAGTTCTGATTGTATAATTTATTTAGCTTGTGGATTTATAAGTGTTGTTCATGTTTGTCATGTTGGCTTGGGTTGCCATAAATGTGAATTATCGAGTGATGTGATATATGATTATAAACTGCACAGGTTTTATATATGTGAATTTGATAGAATGTTTTTTAGTGTCCTCAAATGTTAGTTTGGATCCTGGATTGGTCTGTGATGAAAATTTTAAAAATCATGGAAATTTTGAGGGGCGTGACAGGTTGACATCAAGTATGCCACGTAAGGGATTTGAAACCGACATTTTTTCTGAAAATAAAGATGTAATAGAAATGAATAACATGCAGATTTCACAAGAAATAAACAATCATGATATGGGCTTCTATCTTAATATGCTCCCACTATTTTACTAGCGAGTCACGCGACACCCTCAACACATGAAACAGAAGTCTCTGATAGACTTATAGTGGGGATCAGGATCCATTCAGCGTCTTATTAGGATCAAGAGCACTAAGAGAGGGGGGGTGGGGTGAATTAGTACAACAGAAAACTTTTATCGGTTCAAAAACAACTTTCGTATGAAGAAATTTGTTTTGGACGAAAATCGTTTCGGAAAGAACTTTAACTTAAGATCGAAACGGAAGTATAGTTGATGTAAAGTAATGAAGGCAATTTGCAGTTAATATAAAGAGCAAAATGTAAATGTAAACCAAGATTTAGAGTGGTTCGGTCAATCTTGACCTACATCCACTTTTGGCTTCCTCCTCCGACAAGGTCACCGATGTCCACTAGAGGCCTTCCTTCAATAGGTAAAGGCCAACCACCCTTTTACAGCTTTTTTCCTTTTGACGGGCTTAGGAGACAACCCTTATAAGTTTTTACTCTTCTCTTGAATGATCAAGACTTAGAAAGAAAAGAGGGAGAGGAACTCTAGCATTTTACAACACTTTTAAGCTCTCAAATACTCATAATTAAAGCAAGCTTTCGGTTGCTCTTTCATGTAGAAAGGATGGGGTTTATATAGGCCCCAATTAGTTTGAATTCGGAGCTCAAAAGTGTCTATTCCCAGATTTCTGGGGTCCTGGTGGTACCACCACCATAACTGGGTGGTACTACCACCTATCATCTGTCACTAAGCAGTACTACCGCTCAGTTTGGGCGGTACTACTGCTTGACATCGCTCGGAGATCGAGCTCAAGCGGTACCACCGCTTGACAGGGGTAGTACCACCATTGGCAGTAATAACTGCCGGTAGTATCACCACCTGATAGGGTTGGTACTATCGCTCAGAATTCCTGGGAGACCAAGTCTCCTAGGCGGTGCCACCACCGGCCAAGAATTTTGGGTCCGAATAGGCTGATCCATTCGGCCCCATTTGGGTTTGCCAACGGCCTAGATGGCCCCAGATTAAGTTAATGGGATCACCTCCCAATCCTAACTTAATCTATATGCTAACTACGACAATTAAGACATCAATACTACCGATCGTGTCTCGGTGCGTCAATCACTTCTTTCGGTAAACTTCTAGCGAACATCCGGTGGACTCCCGGCAAACTCTTGGACTTGCGACGATCATCTTGGCGAGTTCCAAGGAGCTTCTTTGGCAAGCTCCTGGACTTCTCGGATTGTTCCCGTAGAACCTCCGATGACCGTTCGGACTTCCGACAAACTCTCAAACCCCCAACGTGATCTTTGTCTTGACTTCGGCTCAACACCTGCTGCATGTCTTATTGCCATCGTAGTTAATCCTGCACACTTATCTCAACATACGGATTAGATAACCAAACGACAATTGACTTCATCATCAAAATCCGAGATTCAACAATCTATTCCTTTTTTATGATAATAATCAATTGATGATGGAATTAATCTTAACTCTCCCTATCTATATGCCATACTTGAGATAAGTCATTTTTGAATTCAAAGCCTTTGAATTCAAGAGACATATTGATAAGTTAAGTTCATTTAAACTTATCGATACCCCCATCATTATTCCTATCATGATGTATCTTTCTAAAATGATGTCAAGGCTTGACATCCATTTTCAAGTCTTATATTTCAAATATGAAAGATAACAATTGTAGCAATTCATCACATGACAAGATATCAATTTGTAAGATTACAATGCAAGCTTTTGATATCTTAATATAATGCAAATATGGAAATCATAGCAATTCATCATGTGGCAAGATATCATCATTGTAAGATATTAATTTATCACATGTTAAGATATCAATTTGTAAAATTGTAATGTAAGCTCTAGATATCTTAATATAATGTAAATATATCAAGTTCATAGCAATCATTGCAATTCTATTATCAATTTACCACATATTTCTCCCCCTTTATCATCAACAAAAAGGAGAACGATTCAAGCATATTCAAGCATAAGTGTGGTAAAGATTCATGTCATAAAAAGATTCATATCATTTTTCAACAATAAGTGGTAAGATATCATTCATACAAATTATTTTTCAAGCAATCATGACATAGAGATTACTTTCATTACTTCTTTCTTTTTATTTATCATTAACGTTTTGCATGAAGGAGGAAAGCCATTATGAACTAACTTTGAATGAAGTTAAAAATAATAATGTTGAATCTCGTATTTTGATGATGAAACTACTTGATATATGTTTATGATTTAATCTGCGTTTTGAGTGACGCAGGATGCTTCGATCAGGATGAGACAATTAAAGCAGGAAAATCATGTTGTGCCGAAGGAACATGTCAGAAGATTGGACGTCGGGCCGGTGGATCGGTCGACGTATCGACAGAAGGCTTCGAGCCGTGGACTCGGGCATCGGGCCAAGAAGAGCGGGTATTGTACCAAGGATATCGGAGTTGTGGAGTCAACTGGCCGATTGGGCAATAGGCTGCAGGAGAGGACGATGTGCCGAAGAATCGGACGAAGCGTCGAGAGACCAATGACATGCCGGACAACTTGGTTAAATTGCTTAGGATTAATTATCTCGATCGAAGTTTTGTTTTAAGTGTGCAGGATTAACTACGATGAAAGTTAGACAAGCAGCAGGAGTTGCGCCGGAGTCAAGATCATGATCACGTTGGGAGTTCGAGAGTTCGACGGAAGTTCGGACGATCGTCGGAGGTTCTATGAGAACAGATCCGAGAAGTCCAGAAGCTTGCCAAGCGAAGCTCGTCGGAACTCGCCAAGTAGATCGTCGCAAAGTCCAGGAGTTTGCCGGAAGTCCACAGAAGAATCACCGAGGGTTCATCGGATGATCGACGGAAGTTCGTCGGAAACTCGCCGGAAGAAGCGATTGACGCATCGGAGCAAAGCTGCAGAAATTGTCTTAGATTTAATCGTAGTTAGCATGTTGATTAAGTTGGAAAATGGGAGGCGATCCCATTAGCTTAATCTTGGGGCAATTGGGCCCCTGAAAAGATTGAAATTGGGCCGAATGGAGCTAACCATTCGGACCCTGATTGCACTAGGAGGTGCAACCGCCTAGGCCAGGAGGTGGCACCGCCTGGGCTAAGTCTCCCAGCCGCCTAGGCCAGGAGGTGGCACCGCCTGGGCTAAGTCTCCCAGCGAGACTGGGCGGTGCAACCGCCCTAACCAGGAGGTGCAATCGCCTGAGCTCAGTCTTCGAGCTAGACTGGGCGGTGCAACCTCCCTAACAGAGAGGTAGTACCGCCTGAGCTCGGTCTTCAAGCTCTAGCAGAGAGGTGCAACCGCCTCAGTCAAGAGGTGGCACCGCCTGGGGCTTAGTCTCCGAGCCAGACTCAGGCGGTGCAACCGCCCCTGACAGAGAGGTGCAACCGCCTGGGCTCAGTCTCCGAGCTCTGCCAGGCGGTGCAACCTCTCAAGTCAGGAGGTGCAACCGCCTGATCCCGGAATTTCGGGATTTGATCGTTTTGAGCTCCAAATTTGAACTGGGTTGGGGCCTATAAATACCCCACCCATTCAGCACAGAAAGAGCAAGAGACCTACACCGAAATCTTGATCTTCTCTGTGATTCTTGAGCTCAAAATTGTTGTAAAGCCTTTAAGTCTCCTCCTTCTGTTCTTTAAGCTTCTGAATTGTAAAAGTGAGGAGAGAAAGGTTCTGTAAGGGTTGTCTCCTGAGCCCATCAAAAGGAGTGAAACTGTAAAAGGGCAGTTGGCCTTCGCCCATTGAAGGAAGGTAGCTACTTGACGTCGGTGACCTCGTCGGAGGAGGAAGCCAAAAGTGGAGTAGGTCAAGACTGACCGAACCACTCTAAATCTCTGGTTTGCTTTTATTTCGAGTACCTTATCATTACTGCAAACCTCCTACATAACTACTGCTCTCTGTGCCTTTACGAATAAGTTCTAAGTGCTGATCTTTTCGAATATTCATTCAGACGTAAATTTGTGTTTTTCGTACGATCAGCTTACGTCTGTGTTTTGATTCTGCAAAACTGTCTTCTGCGCTTTTATGAACTAGCTTCTAAGTTTAGATCCCTTTGAAACGGTTTTAGACGTAAACTACGTTTAGATGTAAAACTGCGTTTAGACGCAAACTGCGTTTAGACGTAAAACTGCGTTTAAACATAAATTGCGTAAATTGTGTTTAAACATAAAACTGTGTTTTAGACGTAAACTTCTTTTAAACGTAAAACTACTTTTAGACGCGAACTGTGTTTAGACGTAAAACTGCGTTTAGACGTAAATTGAGTTTAGACGCAAAACTACGTTTGGACGTAAAACTGTGTTTAGACGCAAAACTGCGTTTAGACGCAAACTGTATTTAGACGCAAACTCAGTTTAGACGTAAACTGTGCTTAGACGTAAACTGCGCTTAATCTTAGGTAATCTTAGAATCGGCTTTTACATCGAAATCGTTTTTATCAGACGAACGCAGCTTTCGTTTTTAAATCGCTGAAAGATTTCCGCTGCACTAATTCACCCCCCCCCCCCTCTTAGCGCTCTCGATCCTAACAATTGGTATCAGAGCGGGGTATTTCTCATTTCGGATTTACACCCGAGAGAAATGGCTCTTCAAGAGGGCTTTTCGGTCTTTCGTCCACCGTTCTTTAACGGATTGGACTACACTTATTGGAAAACTCGAATGAGAGTTTTCTTGATTTCTCTAAATCTGGATTTATGGAATATCGTTGAAAACGGTTTTCAACTTCCCTCTAAACCGATGAACGAATGGTCGGATTTAGAGAAGAAGTATTTTTCTTTAAACGCAAAGGCTATGAATGCCTTATTTTGTGCTTTGGACAAAAATGAGTTCAATCGGGTTTCTTTGTGCGAAACGACTTTCGATATTTGGCGCACTCTTGAAATCACGCACGAGGGAACTAGTAGAGTCAAAGACTCGAAAGTTAATATTTTACTGCATGATTTCGAGCTTTTTCATATGAAACCAAGCGAAACCGTTGTTGACATGTACACCCGTTTTACGGATGTCGTCAATGGTTTAAAATCACTTGGTAAAAGCTTTTCGGATTTTGAACTCGTTAACAAAGTTTTGCGCTCACTTTCTAAAACTTGGGATTCAAAAGTAACTGCTATTCAAGAATCGAAAAACCTAAACAACTTACCACTTGAAGAACTAATTGGTTCATTGATGATATATGAAATGGTGCACAATGCACATGATGAACATGTTGAACACAATCACCTTCCAAAGAACAGGAAGGATTTGGAACTCTGGACAAATGAATGCCACTTGAGCGATGACTCATGTGATGAGGACAATGATGAACAAACCAACCTTCCAAAGAACAGGAAGGATTTGGGACATAGAACATTTGAAGACCACTCGAGCATAAGCTCAAGTGATGGTGAACTTAAACTACAAATGAAACGAAAATTAAAAAGCAAAAAGAATGGAACTACTTGCTTTAAACGCAAGAAGAAGAACAAAAATTGGGATGAATCGAGCTCCTCTGAAGACGAGAAAGTCAACAAAGGCGAGGCGGCAAACTACGCCTTACTAGCCTACGACATTGAGGTAATTAAAATGCCTTTGGTTTATTTTAAAATTACTTGATGCTTTCATGATATATTTTCTTTTTTAGTTTAGAATTAATTTTCTTGAAAATTACATGTTTAAAAATAAAAATACAAAAATTATGATCATGCTGATAATTTCGAAAATGATAATATTGCATGATAAACAAATAAAATGATTTTGATCATGGTTAAGAAGTAATAATGTGTATCATGTTTGATTAACATTGTTGAATGAAATCACGTTTGATTTAAAGTAATGCATAAAGATGTAATATTAAATGGTTATTAACAATTTTATGCATGAGATTTTAAGTTATCCATGATCATGAGCTTGTTTGATCTTCTTGATTTAATTTCAAGATCTATAGCAAAAATCATGTCTGAATATATGAAAGTGTTAATTTCATTTTCGGATTCACTTAACAATTGGTATCCTAACAATCAGATTTTCTCATACACTTATGAAAAATATTTTTCTAAAATGGATTTGATGAAATGATTCCTGCTTATAAATTCCATCTTGAAATATGAATGATAGTGTTTTTGCTTGCGAAGATTTGTTTCACATTCATATCTCCTATGATTCATGTGCAGAAAAAGAATTTATAAATCATAATACAATGAGATTTCTTATGCAAAAAGTGCTTTTGTGATTCTTTGCTAAAGAGAATAATCATAATCATGATCTTGATAATTATAACATGAAGCTCTTTATAAATCAAGATCGTTCATTATGCTCCCTACATTTATCAAAAAGGAGTTCTTCAAATGAAATGCAATTCAATGAAGTGTCATATTGATATCTTGAAACTTGGAATATTTTAAAATGTGATCTTGATAAGAATGTTTCAAGTTGCTCTTTGTACTATATCTTTTCGAATGAATCATGAGCCTTGATATCATATATTTCATAATACAAGATTTCTTTGCCTTATGTCTTGAACTTTCATGCTTATCTTAATTTGGCATATAAAGACTAAGACATGCTTAGATGAAAAAGAATCTCTTAAAAAATACTTTTCCCATCTGATCGAGATTAATGATTTCATGATATTTTATGAATCTCGAAATTAATTTTAATGACTTGATTATGAATTTCAAGTTAATGATTTGATTTGAATAAGTTTTATTTAAATCATAATCTTGATCTTGTAAAATTGAAGTCACAAATAATATCTTGTGGTATTCATGAATTGATACTCACAATATGAAAGCATTGATATTCATGACTTGAATTGGATTGAAACATTGTATGCTTAAATTAATCATTCTCCTATATTTCAAAAATTCCTTAAATGCCTTATGTGATGATTGAAAACTAACTTGCTTTATGATGAATCACAAATCATGACTTGATCTATGATGTAAATGCCTTGAAATGATTGAAATATTTAACACTTTTATGCTTTTCCCCCTACTTTCTTCTTGTTTTCAATGACAAAATAGAGAGAAGTTTTGATCATGCATGGTAGGATATAATTTGACAAAATTGATACCATCATGATATGAAACATTTATGATGTGCAATTATGCATGCAATACTTGTGCCTTCTAATTATGATATGATGTATTGCATATGATGTAAATCATGATTTAAAATGCTATGAGTGCCAAGTTACACATTTTGAGAAGAAATTGTTATATTGAAACATTAATGTAATTATGAATGGTGATATGATATCATGCATGTAATACTTCAACTTATGATAATGATGCATGCAATGATAAAATATTCATGATGAAAAATTGTCTTGACATTCATAACTTGATTATTCATCCTTTGTCATGATTTTGAAATCGTTGTAAAAGGAAAAAAGAACTACAAAACTGTATTCTCTCTTTCTTTTTTACATTGACAAAGGGGGAGATAGCTAGCTTGTACAAGTCAAGAAGATGCAAAAACTTGATTGCTAGCTTGCCTATCTTAAGTAGCAAAGATTGCTAACTTGCTTATTTCAAGAAGAAAAATTGTCTTCTTGAACATCACTATCTTGAATATCTCAAGAAGCAAAACTTGCAATTTGCACATTGCAATAGGAAGCAAGAATCATGAGCTTACACAAGAAAGCTATCTTGCATTTGCTTTCAAAATTTTTGCTAGCTTATATATTGTGAAACTTGTATATCGTAAAGACTGCTAGCTTGTTGGTCTAAAGAGAGCAAAATTTTCAAGAAGCAAGAGTTGCCTTCTTGAACATCTCTAATTTGCTAGCTTGCATGATGTAGAACTTGCTATCTTGAACATTACCAAAAGTGCTATCTTATATGCTATAAAACTTGCATATCTAAAACTTGATAGCATGAATGTTCTAAGCATGATGTAACACTTGCTAAATCTTCTAGCTCCAAGATTGCATGATGATAAAACTTGATATTATGTTTTTCATGCAATGAGTTGAACCAATATCACACACACTTGATTGTGGTACTTCTCCTTTTTGCTGATGACAAAGGGGGAGAAGTATGTTGATGACATGACATGTGATGCATAAGTTTATGCATATGTTCATGTCGACGTGTTGCAAGTATTCATGATGAATATTGCAATGACTTGAATTCAGTTTGAATTCAGTTTGAATTCAAGGTTCTATCAATATGGTATATTGATAGGGGGAGTTTGTTTAAACTTCGGGAGTTAAGTTTAACTCCGTCATCAAGTGGTTGTCATCATCAAAAAGGGGGAGATTGTTGAATCTCGTATTTTGAAGATGAAACTACTTGATATATGTTTATGATTTAATCTGCGTTTTGAGTGACGCAGGATGCTTCGATCAGGATGAGACAATTAAAGCAGGAAAATCATGTTGTGCCGAAGGAACATGTCAGAAGATTGGACGTCGGGCCGGTGGATCGGTCGACGTATCGACAGAAGGCTTCAGGCCGTGGACTCGGGTATCGGGCCAAGAAGAGCGGGTATTGTACCAAGGATATCGGAGTTGTGGAGTCAACTGGCCGATTGGGCAATAGGCTGCAGGAGAGGACGATGCGCCGAAGAATCGGACGAAGCATTGAAGAATCGGACGAAGCGTCGAGAGACCAATGACATGCCGGACAACTTGGTTAAATTGCTTAGGATTAATTGTCTCGATCGAAGTTTTGTTTTAAGTGTGCATGATTTACTACGATGAAAGTTAGACAAGCAACAGGAGTTGCGCCGGAGTCAAGATCATGATCACGTTGGGAGTTCGAGAGTTCGACGGAAGTTCAAACGGTCATTGGAGGTTCTGCGAGAACAGATCCGAGAAGTCCAGAAGCTTGCTAAGCAAAGCTCGTCGTAACTCGCCAAGTAGATCGTCGCAAAGTCCAGGAGTTTGCCGGAAGTCCGCAGAAGAATCACCGAGGGTTCATCGGATGATCGACGGAAGTTCGCCGGAAACTCGCCGGAAGAAGCGATTGACGCATCGGAGCAAAGCTGCAAAAATTGTCTTAGATTTAATCGTAGTTAGCATGTTGATTAAGTTGGAAAATGGGAGGTGATCCCATTAGCTTAATCTTGGGGCAATTAGGCCCCTGAAAAGATTGAAATTGGGCCGAATGGAGCTAACCATTCGGACCCTGATTGCACCAGGAGGTGCAACCGCCTAGGCCAGGAGGTGGCACTGCCTGGGCTAAGTCTCCCAGCGAGACTGGGCGGTGCAACCACCCTAGCCAGGAGGTGCAACCGCCTGAGCTCAGTCTTCGAGCTAGACTGGGCGGTGCAACCTCCCTGACAGAGAGGTAGCACCGCTTGAGCTCGGTCTTCGAGCTCTGGCAGAGAGGTGCAACCGCCTCAGTCAAGAGGTGGCACCGCCTAGGGCTCAGTCTCTGAGCCAGACTCAGGCGGTGCAACCGCCCCTGACAGAGAGGTTCAACC
The DNA here is from genome assembly GCF_036884655.1 of Musa acuminata AAA Group. Classification (NCBI taxonomy): domain Eukaryota; kingdom Viridiplantae; phylum Streptophyta; class Magnoliopsida; order Zingiberales; family Musaceae; genus Musa; species Musa acuminata. The sequence goes on along the minus strand of NC_088352.1, from coordinate 27,124,422 downwards.
GCCTGGGCTCAGTCTCCGAGCTCTGCCAGGCGGTGCAACCTCTCTAGTCAGGAGGTGCAACCGCCTGATCCCGGAATTCCGGGATTTGATCGTTTTGAGCTCCAAATTTGAACTGGGTTGGGGCCTATAAATACCCCACCCATTCAGCACAGAAAGAGCAAGAGACCTACACCGAAATCTTGATCTTCTTTGTGATTCTTGAGCTCAAAATTGTTGTAAAGCCTTTAAGTCTCCTCCTTCTGTTCTTTAAGCTTCTGAATTGTAAAAGTGAGGAGAGAAAGGTTCTGTAAGGGTTGTCTCCTGAGCCCATCAAAAGGAGTGAAACTATAAAAGGGCAGTTGACCTTCGCCCATTGAAGGAAGGCAGCTAGTTGACGTCGGTGACCTCGTCGGAGGAGGAAGCCAAAAGTGGAGTAGGTCAAGACTGACCGAACCACTCTAAATCTCTGGTTTGCTTTTATTTCGAGTACCTTATCATTACTGCAAACCTCCTACATAACCACTGCTCTCTGCGCCTTTACGAATAAGTTCTAAGTGCTGATCTTTTCGAATCTGCATTCAGACGTAAATATGTGTTTTTCGTACGATCAGCTTACGTCTGTGTTTTGATTCTGCAAAACTGTCTTCTGCGCTTTTATGAACTAGCTTCTAAGTTTAGATCCCTTTGAAACTGTTTTAGACGCAAACTACGTTTAGACATAAAACTGCGTTTAGACGCAAACTGCGTTTAGACGTAAAACTGCGTTTAAACGTAAACTGCGCAAACTGTGTTTAAAAATAAAACTGTGTTTTAGACGTAAACTTCTTTTAAACGTAAAACTACTTTTAGACGCAAACTGCGTTTAGACGTAAAACTGCGTTTAGACGTAAACTGAGTTTAGACGCAATACTACGTTTAGACGTAAAACTGTGTTTAGATGCAAAACTACGTTTAGACGCAAACTATATTTAGACGCAAACTCAGTTTATATGTAAACTGTGCTTAGACGTAAACTGCGCTTAATCTTAAGTAATCTTAGAATCGGCTTTTACATCGAAATCATTTTTATCGGACGAACGCAGCTTTCGTTTTTAAATCGCTGAAAGATTTCCGCTGCACTAATTCACCCCCCCCTCTTAGTGCTCTCGATCCTAACAAATAAGAGATTAAATCATGCTTCATTTTTACAAGAATCAAGATATACATGTGAAATTAAATTCTTGCAAGTGTTCATTAAAAAAATCTTCCTTCATCAAGAAGGAATTCATTTTCTCAAATCCATTTCTCGATTAAAAATTATTTTTCACGAGGTAAATCCATGAGAGATGCATTTATTAATCAATTCCATATGTCAAAATTCATGGAGCATTGATATGAAACAACTTTGATATGACATAGGCTCATGAAAGCTACATCATGTAAAATTTTAAGTCCGAAAGAGAAAATCATGTATTGTTAGGATCAATAAAGTCCGAAAATGAAGTTTAACAAATTCATGCATTCGGACAAAGTTTTGCCATAGCTTTTCAAACACAATCATGAAGGTAAACCATGCTTATCATCATGGCAATCAAGACACACAATTTCTAACATGTTATATAGTCATGTAAAATTCGTATCATAATATTTTCAACGTTAAGTAATTGATTATAGAATCAAGAAAGTCCAAAAAAACCAATTTAATAAGTTCATGCATTCGGACAAATCAACATTCTTAATTCTCTTCTAATGAAATCAAATTATTCTTCACTTAAAGGCTTTGTAAAAATATCAGTTAGTTGATATTTAGTATCAATGAACTCTATAATTACATCATGATTAGTGACATGATCTCATATAAAGTGATGTCTAATATCAATATGCTTTATTCTTGAGTGTTGAATGAGATTCTTTGTTAAGCATATTGCACTTGTGTTATCATATTTAATGGGAATATTTTTAAGATGAACTTTATAATCTTCTAATGTATTTTTCATCCACACAACTTGTGCATAGTACGCACTAGCTGCAATATATTTAGCTTCGGTTGTAGATTGTGCAACCGAGTTTTGTTTCTTGGATGACCAAGAAATAAGTGCATGTCCCAAAAATTGACATGTTCCTAATGTGCATTTTCTATCTAGTCTACACCCAACAAAATTTGCATCAGGATAAGCAATTAGCTCAAAATTCTCAGATTTTGGATACCATAATCCTAGATTTGTGGGTAGCTTTAAGATATCTAAGTATTTTTTTAACTACTTTGAGATGAGATGTCTTAGGATTCGATTGAAACCTAGTACAAAGTCCTACACTGAACATGATATCCGGACTAGTTATAGTGTGGTAAAGTAAAGTTCCTATCATGCCCCTATAAGTTTTTTGATCAAAGCTTTCTCCACATTCATCAATTTCTAACTTAGTGGAGGTGCTCATAGGAGTGTTGATAGCTTTTGAGCTATCCATATTAAATCTTTTTAGCAAATCTAAAGCATATTTAGTTTGACTAATAAAGATGTCATTGCTTAGTTGCTTAATTTGTAAGCCTAAAAAGAAGGTTAATTCTCCCATCAAACTCATTTCAAATTCAAGGCTCATAGTTTTAGCGAAAGATTCACAAAGAGATTCGTTCGTAGAACCGAAGATAATATTATCAACATAAATCTGAACAATGAGAAAATTATTTTTAAAATTTTTGATAAACAATGTAGTATCGACCTTGCCTTTAGAGAAATTATTTTCAATAAGAAAAGAACTAAGTCTCTCATACCAAGCCCTTGGGGTTTGTTTTAAACCATAGAGAGCTTTAGTTAATTTAAACATATGATTAAGGAGACTATTATTTTCAAATCCGGGAGGTTGTTTAACATAAACTTTTTCGGAAATAAAACCATTAAGAAAAGCACTTTTAACATCCATTTGAAATAACTTAAAATTATTACTACTAGCATAGGCAATGAGCATCCTTATGACTTCTAATTGAGCCACAGAAGTGAAGGTTTCTTTGTAATCGATACCTTCTTCTTGGTTGAAACCTTTGGCCACTAATCTAACCTTATTTCTAACCATGATACCAGATTCATCTTGCTTGTTTCTAAAAACATATTTAGTACCAATAACTAAATGATCATTTGGCCTAGGAACAAGCTTCCACACCTCATTTCTCTCAAATTAATTTAACTCATCTTGCATTACGATAATCCATGAATTATCTTTCATGGCTTTGTCAATACATTTAGGCTCAATTTGGGAGAGAAAAGTAGCATTTGCATAAAAATTTTTAAGAGAAGAACATGTTTGAACCCCCTTAGATGTGTCTCCTATGATTAGCTCCTTAGGATGAGCATCTACATACTTCCAATCCTTAGGTAAGGATGTTTCGGAAGTAGATACATCCAAGTTGATCGTTGGAGAAGGGGTTTCATTTAAATTCAAGGAATCAAAATTAACATCATCATCAAAATCATTTTTCTTGATTTCGGAAATCTCATTGAAAATAACATGAATGGAATCTTCTATAATTAAAGTTCTTTTATTGAAGATACAAAATGCTTTAGAAATCGAGGAATAACTAAGAAAAATCCCTTCATCGATTTAGCATCAAATTTTCCTAAGGCATCTTTTTCATTCAATATAAAACACTTACACCCAAAAACTTTAAAATATCAAACATTGGATTTTTTGTTGTTCCACAACTCATAAGGGGTTTTGGTGAGTAAGGATCTTACTAGAATTCTATTCATAACATAGCATGCCATGTTTATGGCTTCGGTCCAAAAATATTTGGGTAGACTATGTTCATTCAACATGGTTCTTGTCATTTCTTGTAAATTTCTATTCTTTCTTTCTACTGCTTCATTTTGTTAAGGATTTCTTGGAGTAGAGAAGTTGTGGTTGTATCCATTAGATTCACAAAATTCTTGGAAACCACGGTTTTGAAATTCACCATCGTGATCACTTCGAATTCATGAAATCATATAACCCTTTTCATTTTAAACAAGTTTACAAAACTTGGTGAAATATCTAAAGCATTCACTTTTGTGTTTCAGGAATTAAGTCCATGTGTATCTACTATAATCATCGACAATAACAAAAGCGTATTTGCTACCTCCTAGGCTTGATGTAGAGATTGGTCCGAATAAGTCTATATGGATCAATTGCAAAGGTCTAGAGGTGCTTATTTGATTCTTAGATTTGAAGCTACATTTTATTTGTTTTCCTAATTGACAAGCATCACACATATTATCTTTGATGAACTTGATATGAGAAATTCCTCTTACAAGTTCTTTGAATGAAATTTGGGTGATTAATTTCATGCTAGCATGACCTAATCTCCTATGCCAAAGCCAAGTATCGTTATTCAAAACTGAGAAACACATTTTATTACAAAGATCATTAATGTCAATGGTGTATATGTTATTTTGTTTTAATGCAATCATAGATGTGTTCTTGTATGATTTTTCAATGATGCAAGCACTAGATTTGAATTTGACAATATATCCTTTATCACACAATTGACTAATGCTCAAGAGGTTATGTTTTAAACCATCAACTAACAAAACATCTTCAATAAAGAAGTTGGATTTATTTCCTATGGTTCCTTTGCCAATGATTTTACCCTTATTGTTGTCTCCGAAGTTGATATAACCTTCGTCTATGCTAGTGAGCTTAGAGAATTGAGATGGATCTCCGGCCATAATAACCTTCGATGAGGCTCCTAACTTTCACTAGCAAATCACTTTGAGGAGGGAAGGACAAATACCCCTCTTAAAACCTTTTACAAGTGGTTCACACTCTTACATATTTTCAAAGAGAAAGAGAGAGGTGACCCAAGCAATTGAAAATAAGACTTGCTAAAGACTTTGCTAAGGCTTTATCTCAATCTCTAACTTCTCAAAGGCTGTATTCTCTGTTGAGAATTGAGGGGCATTTATAGGCCCCAAGAGGATTTAAATTTGGGCTTCAAATTTTAAATTATCTTGGGTTCCCGATGCTGGCGGTGCCACCGCCTGTTAGTGGCGGTGCCACCGCCTGTTAGTGGCGGTGCCACCGCCTGTCAGTGTCTGACACTTACAGTGTACTGGCGGTGCCACCGCCCAGTCCGGCAGTGCCACCGTTGGACCTCTCGGGTCCTAGGCGGTGCCACCGCCTAGTCCGAAGGTGTCACCGCCGGAACTCTCGAGTTCTGGGTGATGCCACTGCCCAATCTGGCAGTGCCACCGCCTAGACTATTTTAGCTCACTGGTTGGGCTCCAAATTTGGCCCAAACTAGTCTGAACTTAGGCCCAATTGGCCCCTAACCATGTTATAGGATTAACTCTTAATCCTAACTCTAAGTACATACAAACTACGAAATTAAGAGATAGTCCTAAGCAAATTTTTAACCGATAACATCGAGTTTCCTTCCGGCGAGCTTTTCGGAGAACTTCTGGCGGACTTCTGATACACCCTCGGATTTCTTCCGACAGACTCATAGTAGGCTCTAGGTCTTGTGGCAAGTTCAATGAGTCTTTGGCAAGTAGCTGATCCTTCTCAGTGATCTTTATGAACCTCCAACGATCTCTTCGGTGGACTTCCAAAAACTTCGACAAGTCCCCGATTTCTACTCGGTTGGTTCCGGTGGTATCTCCGACGAATCTTTGGACTCTCGAACACCCATCGAACTTGACTCCGATAGACTTGCTTTATGTCTTCAAGCTATCATAGTTAATCTTGCACATGTAAAACAAAAGTTCGATCTAGATAATTACTCCTAAACAATTAATCAAGTTGTCCGGCATGTCATTGGTCCCTCGACGCTTCGTCCGATTCTTCGGCGCATCGTTCTCTCTTGCAGCCTATTGCCCAATCGGCTAGTTGACTCCGCAACTTCGATATCCTTGGTGCAATACCCGCTCTTCTTGACCCGGTGCTCGAATCCACGACCCGAAGCCTTCTGTCGATACGTCAACCTATCCACCGGCCCGATGTCCAATCTTCTGACATGTTCCTCCAGCACAACATGATTTTTCTACTTTAATTGTCTCATCCTGCATCACTCAAAATGTAGATTAAAACATAAACACATATTGATTGGTTTCATCATCAAAATATGAGATTCAACAATCTTCCCCTTTTTGATGATGACAACCAATCGATGAGGGAGTTAACCTTAAGTCCCGGAGTTTAAACAAACTCTCCCCATCAATATACCATATTGATAGAAACTCTTGGATTCTAAAATCCAAGCAACATTTCATGATAAAATCATTACATATAATCAACATACTTCTCCCCCTTTATCATCAACAAAAAGGAGAAGTACCACAATCAAGTGTTTATGATATACAAGTTCAACTCATTGCATAAAAAACATAATATCCATTTTTATCATCATGAAAGTTGTAAGCTTGAAAATTTAGCAAGTATTACATCATGCTTAGAACATTCAAGCTATCAAGTTGTAGATATGAAAGTTTTATAACATACAAGCTAGCAAATTTAAAGATGTGTAAGTTGGCATATTTATTTTTCTTTGCAATGTGCAAGATAGCATTTCTTTGTAATATTCAAGATAGTAAGTTCTACATCATGCTAGCTAGCAAATTAGAAATGTTCAAGAACGCAACACTTGCTTCTTAAAATATGCAAGTTGCAAGCTAGCAAATTTTTGCTTCCTTTGTAATGTTTGATCTAGCAATTATGCTTCCATTGCAAAGTGCAAGCTAGCATGTTTTGTATCTTGAGATAGGCAAGATTGCACTTTTGTTATGCAAATTTATAGTATGCAAGATATCAACTTTTACACATAAAAAGTTAGCAAAAAGATGTGCAAGATGGACTATTTTGCCTCTTTTCGAAATGTGTAACTTGGCACATATTGCTTCTTTTGAGATTTGCAAGATAGCACTTTTGCTTCTTCTCGAAGTATGCAAGCTAGCTAGCAAGCTAGCAAAATTTGCTCCCCCTATGTCATTGTCAAATAGAAGGGAATAACAATACAATCATGTAATTCATTTCCCTTTACTATAATCTTCAAATCATGACAAAGGTAAATAACAAAGATGAAAATGAATGTCAAAAGATATATATCATTTTTGACAAATTTCTTCTTTTGTAAATAGAAAGCATGATAGGAAACAATCTTGATTCAAAGAGAAAACTCAAGTTATAAATTATCAAGATGTCAAGTAGCATATCATGGTTTACAAGAACAAGTTTCTTGTTAGTTAATAGCAAAAAAAATTATAGGAGAACAAAGTCTCAATTCATACAAATAAAATCTTATGATTTATATAGAAGATCTCCTCTTTTATAAAACGAGAGAATCATGATCAAGAATCTTGATTTATATAAAGTTTCAAAACATAATTATCAAGATCATAAATACTAAAAGACCATGAAACATTTCGACAAATCTCCTTTTAAATAGAAAACAATCTTGATTCATTCAATAGAAAATTTAAATTATAATTACAAGAAATCAAGATCATGATTTCAATAAAACCCATTAAATTCAAATCATTTACATAATCCATGAGATTCATAGAAATAATACAAATGGATTCATCAAAATCAATAAGATAGAGAAAAATAATTTTCAAGAAAAATGTTCTTCTCTTTTAGTTGTTTCAATTCATGTGATTTATTTCATTCAAGCATACCTTTTTTATTTATGTCAAATAAAAACATGTATCATGTTTAAAGTCGAAAGTACGAGATTTATTATGATAAGGATCAATAAGGCACTTTCATTATGGTAAAAATTGATAATCCGTAAATCACAAGATTCATCATGCATAATTTTGAAAATCTCATGCATAGAACAAAATCATCAATCATGATATCAAAACATTTATCATTTAAAGCATTCATGAAACACATCATATGCAATACATCACATACATTATCATAATAAAAAGCATAAGTATTGCATGCATCATTCCAAATCATAAATATTTCAAATCAAGATGGTATTAATTTGTCAAATTGCATCCAACCATGCATGATTATAACTTTTCATTTGTATGCATCAAAATAATATTAAGAGTATTTCATGCATAATTTTATATCACCACATAAGGAATATCAAGAAGAAAATAATTGGGTGATGAGATAATCATTTCATGAATACAAGGAATTGTATAAAAATTATATCATGAAAGATTGAAACATGTGAATACCAAAAGGCATGATTTCTTTTTGAAAAACCTACTCATAAATAATCAAAAGAAAATCTTAGGAGATCGATTAATGAAAAAATCTTGATTCATAATAAATCTTAATTTGTAAATATCACGGAATCAAGATCATGATTTTGGATAAAATTCATTCAAATTCAAATCGTCCAAATCATCAAAATCTCAACATTTCTTTCAAGAGATTCAAAATGACATAAATAATTTTATTAGTCTCTTAGCTAGAAATCAATAAGATAGAGAAAAAGAAAATTTTTAATAAAAAAATCTTTCCTCCTTTTGTTTCAACTTATTAATTGATTTCATACATGCATGTCCTTTTCCTTCAAATCCATGCATCATTGTTTTAAACGGAAAGATAAAAAATCATCAAGATAAAAAAAATGCATCAAATAATTCAAAAAAATAATTTCAACTCATTAGTTCAAGTCAAACATGATTTCCTTTAATCAAAATCGAATAACTTCAAGACCAATAAATCATCATGTATAATAATCATAAAGCCAAAAAAACTGTTAAACATAAAGCATATTCATCAATGATGGTTTCATTGGGCATAAGGTATTTTCAACCAAATTCATTTTATTATTTGTTATAGTCATGCATTTTTCTTTTTAGATTAATCTATCTTTTTATACTTAGTTTTTCATACAAAAGCCATGCATCATCATTAAGCATGTGTTAAATTTCTTAATATTTTCATTAAGACATCAAGCATGGTTTCAATCAAAATCGAAAATCATCAAGGTACACATTTTTTCTTCTTAAGAAAAACATACATATGATCATTAGATTTAAATCTAATATTTTATTCCATTAACATAAAATATGTAATTTTCAAGAAAAATAATTATTCAAAAAAATAAAATGCATCATGGAAAACATAAGTAATTTCAAAATAAATTAAGGGGGTTTCTATTACCTTATCATTGAATGCTGTTGAGGCGTAGTTCGCCACCTTGCCTTTCTTGATTTTCTCCTCATCTTCGGAGGTGCTCAATTCATCCCAATTTTTATTCTTCTTACATTCAAAGCAAATAATTTCATTCTTTTTACTTTTTAAATTTTATTTTATTTGTAGTTTAAGTTCACCATCACTTGAGCTTATGCTCGAGTGGTCTTCATATGTTCTATGTCCCAAATCCTTCCTATCCTTTGGAAGGTTATTCTCGAGTTTTCTTTTTATCATATTGTTCATTTCATAGGTCATTAAAGACCCAATTCGTTCTTCGAGTGGAAATGTTTTTAGGTCCTTGGCCTCTTGAATGACTGTAATTTTTGGATCCCAATTTTTTAGAAGGGATCTTAAGATTTTAGTTACTAGTTCAAAGTTAGAAAAATTTTTACCAAGAGTTTTGAGTTCATTGATGACATCCATGAAACGGGTGTACATGTCTCCGATGGACTCACTTGGTTTCATTCGGAAAAGTTCGTAAGAGTGCACAAGAATGTTGATTTTGGACTCTTTCACTCGGTTAGTGCCTTCATGAGTGACCTTAAGAGTTCTCCAAATATCAAAAGCCGAATCACATATCAAAATACGATGAATGTTGATTTTGGACTCTTTCACTCGGTTAGTGCCTTCATGAGTGACATCAAGAGTTCTCCAAATATCAAAAGCCGAATCACATATCAAAATACGATAAAATTCATTTTTGTCAAGTGCACAATATAAGGCATTCATAGCCTTTGCGTTTAAGGCCAAAACTTTCTTCTTCGATTCATCCCATTCGCTCATCGAAAGAGAAGATTTTTGAAATCCATTTTTGATAATATTCCAAAGCTCGAGATTCAACAAAAATAAGAAAACTCTCATTCGAGTTTTCCAATAAGTATAGTCCATCCCATTGAAAAAGGGAGGACGAATGAGAGAGTGACTCTCTTGAAAGCCGTAAAGAGCTATTTCTATTTGGGTGTTAAACCAAAGTAGAAAATCATGGCTTTGATACCAATTATTATGATCGGAGTGGCACTAAGAGGAAGAGGAGGGGGGGGGTGAATTAGTGCAGCGGATTAAAACTCGTAAGTTTGAAAATGATTTTGTAAATGTGTAGAGATTTCGATTCGATAATGAATGACTTGGTGAAAGTAGCTCGAGTAAAATGAGAAAATAAAAACCGAAAGCTTGCTGCTATGTAAATAATGGTTTAATAAAGGTAAACACTCACACATTCAAGGAACACACCAATTTAAAGTGGTTCGGTCAAAATGACCTACATCCACTTGCGAAGCCTTCTTCGATGAGGCTCCCAACTTCCACTAGCAAATCACTTTGAAGGGGAAGGACAAATACTCCTCTTACAACCTTTTACAAATGGTTCACACTCTTATAGATTTTTAAAGAGAAAGAGAGAGGTGAACGCTCAAGCAATTGAAAACAAGACTTGCTAAAGACTTTGCTAAAGCTTTATCTCAATCTCTAACTTCTCAAAGGTTGTATTCTCTACTAAGAATTGAGAGGTATTTATAAGCCCCAATAGGATTCAAATTTGGGCTCTAAATTTTGAATTCTCTTGGGTTCCCAATGCTGGCGGTGCCATAGGTGTTGGGCGGTGCCACCGCCTAGTCCGACGGTGCCATCACCGAAACTTTCAGGTTCTGGGCGGTGCCACCGCCTAGACTATTTCAGCTCACTGGTTGGGCTCCAAACTTGGCCCAAACTAGTCCGAACTTGGGCCCAATTAGCCTCTAACATGGTTATCGGATTAACCCTTAATCCTTACCGTAATTATATATCAACTATGAAATTAAGACATAGTCCTAAGCAAGTTTTTAACTGACAATGTCGAGTTTCCTTCCAGTGAGTTTTTCGGTGAACTTATGGTGGACTTTTGATACACCCTCGGATTTCTTCAAGCAGACTCCCAATAGGCTCCTGATCTTGTGATGAGTTCAATGAGTCTTTGGCAAGTAGCCGATCCTTCTCAGTGATCTCCACGAACCTCTGACGATATCTTCGGCGGACATCCGAAAACTTCGATAAGTCCCCGATTTCTTCTCGGTTGGTTCCGGCAACATCTCCGACGAATCTTCGGACTCTCGAACACCCATCGAACTTGACTCTGGTAGACTTACTTTATGTCTTCAAGCTATCGTAGTTAATCCTGCACATGTAAAACAAAAGTTTGATCTAGACAATTACTCCTAAATAATTAATCAAGTTGTCTGGCATGTCATTGGTCCCTCGACGCTTTGTTCGATTCTTCGGCGCATCGTCCTCTCTTGCGGCCTATTGCCCAATCGGTCGGTTGACTCCGCAACTCTGATATCCTTGGTGCAATACCCGCTCTTCTTGGCTCGATATCCAAATCCACGGTCTGAAGCCTTCTGTTGATACGTCGACCGATCCACCGGCCCGACGTCCAATCTTCTAACATGTTCCTCCGGTACAACATGATTTTACTACTTTAATTATCTCATCCTGATCGAAACATTCTGCGTCACTCAAAATATAGATTAAAACATAAACACATATTGATTAGTTTCATCATTCTATTCTGAGATTCAATAGTTTTCACTCCTCTATTGAATGATCAAGACTTAAAAAGAAAAGATGGAGAGGAACTCTAGCCTTTTATAACACTTTTAACCTCTCAAATACTCAGAATATAAGCAAACTTTTGGTTGCCCTTTCATGCAGAAAGGGTGGGGTTTATATAAGCCCTAATCAGTTTGAATTCGAAGCTCAAAGTGTCGATTCCCGAATATCCGGGGTCTTAGTAGTACCACCGTCATAACTGGGTGGTACTACCACCTGTCATCTGTCACTGAGCAGTACTACCGCTCAGTCTAGGTGGTACTACAGCTTGACATTACTCGGAGACTGAGCTCATGTGGTACCACCGCCTAACAGGGGTAGTACTAGTGCTGGCAGTAATAACTGTTGGTAGTACCACCGTCTGACAGGTGCAGTACTATCTCCTAGAATTCTTGGGAGACCAAGTCTCCTGGGCAGTGTCACCACCGGCCAGGAATTCTAGGTCTGAATGGGCTGATCCATTCGGCCCAATTTGGGTCTGCCAAGGGCCTAGTTGGCCCTAGATTAAGTTAATGGGATCACCTCCCAATCCTAACTTAATCTACATGCTAACTGTGACAATTAAGACATCAATGCTACAGATTATATTCCGATGCATCAATCGCTTCTTCTGGATAAGCTTTCGATAAACTTCCGACGAATATCCGACTAACCCTCGGTGATGCTCCAGCGGACTCCCGACAAACTCCTGGACTTGTGACGATCCTCTTGGTGAGTTTCGACGAGCTTTTTTGGCAAGCTCTTGGACTTCTCAGATTGTTCCCGTAGAACCTCTGACGACCGTCCGGACTTCCGATGAACTCTCGAACCCCCAACATGATCTTTGTCTTGACTCCGGCTCAACACCTGCTGCATGTCTTACTACTATCGTAGTTAATCCTACACACTTATCTTAACATATGGATTAGATAACCAAATGACAATTGACTTCATCATTAAAATATGAGATTCAACATATCTTAGTGTAACTTCGAGGGACTCACCAATCACACTAAGCCCAAAAGGTAGGCAACTCTTGCCAATCACAACTCCTTGTGATTCCCATCCTTTTCGGCCTCTGAATCACCATGGTCTCGAGGGACTCGACCAACCATGATGCTCAGTTAAGTCAACAACTTCGTTACAAGATGAGTGTGATTTGATTATATACCCTCGAGGGACTCGACTAAGCATACCATCTCCTCAGGTCACCGGTGATATCTCTATATCATAAGCAAGATAGCGAATCACGATATAGGTGAGCCTCGAGGGACTCAACCAACTCAACCTACACCGGGAATCGATTCCTACCTATAATGATGGAAGGCCACGTGGGTCAATCTAATTGCCTCACGTTTACCGACTTAATATTATCGAGAGAGGGGTTTCTATCATTTGGTCTCTTAATATGACATGTCACACATATACATATTTAATATATATCTATATCGCATGCAAATATATATACATATCTAGTAGGTGTATAAGCAATCACACATCATATGAGTAATCACACCAGATGGTCATGGACCACAGCCTAATGTGATCAGGCCCGAGCTAGTTGGCCTAATTTCTCACATCAAGATCTATGTATGCAGTGGTGCATCTCCATGCCCTATGATCATTCATCTCGTCCTCATCAATTTCGTCGACATCTCGATGCATCTCCATGCATCACGATCGTCCGTCTCGTGGGTCCTGCTATCGCATCCACGCTCCTGCTATGCCTCCTCATGTGATTACAACTTAATCATAGGCACATAGGCCCGATAATAAATGAGAAATATAATGGAGGCTCGTAGGCCCCAATAATAATAATCATAAGTACACACATCATACTATCCATGATCATCCATCCACCCATCATACATCACATATATAAATCATCATCATGTAGGACTACTAGATAATAATAAAAATAATAATCAATTAAATCTTTTAATTAATTAATATTTTAAATCAGGGATATATAGGGAATTTTTGAATTCCTAGGGGTATTTTCATAATTTGGACAAAGGATAGAAACTGAAATTTCTCATATTCTGAGGGGTGAGGCGTCGCTTCTCCCTACGGCGCCTCACTTCTCCCTGCGGTGCCTCACCTCACGGGAGAAGCGGTCGTAGGTGCCTTTGCTCGTGGGTTGCTAGGTGGCTATAGGCACGTAGATCGACGGCAGCAATTGTTGCTAACCTTCCTTGTTTTTGCGTCAACGATTTTTTACGTCAAAATTCTTCCTAAACATAATACATGCAGTTTAAAACCAATCATTCGCACGAACAACCTAGCTCTGATACTACTATTGGTAAATCTTGGGGGTGACATAACATGCACAGTGGAAGAACAAGAAAACAAAAATCCCTTGTTTCCCAAAAGATGTTCGTCGTCGTGCGAAGATTGGTGTGCAAAAATTCACAAAACAAACTACGTATAGAATATATTGTGTTACCTAAGGAGATCTTATATCCCTGTTTCCTTACAGATCTCTAGGAGAAGGTGAAGGAGGTCAAGCGTCCTCCTCTCTAGCGGTGATCCACCCAGTAGGGATGCGACGATGCTCCTTAAAACTCCAGGCTTGCTCTGAGGTGGAGAGGGGGAGGAGAATAGGAGAGGCAAGCAAAGGCTCTAGCCTATGAACCATTGAATCCCTCTTATTTATAGAGGTCCCCTATCAAACCCTAATGGATCCTCCTCTAGTAGGTATTGGATCTGCATCCAAATATCCAAGCCTTTTAAATTAGTGGATCTCTATCCAATAATCCCTCATGGGCTCTTATTGGATCTTATTCAAAGGATCCAATAATTCAGGAGCTTATTGGATATCCAATAAGATAGGGGCTCCAGCGGATATCTCATATCCGAACCTCTACTCATCACAATACTTACCATATGTGTGTGACCCTCTAGGCCCAATATCGAGCTGGTCGTGAGTCATACCTATCAGAAATCCTTCTGACTTAGTGAATTATTATCTATATAATAATTCACTCGATTTATCGACGATAGACAAACTAGACCACTATGCCATAGTCCCTATACGATATAGGGGAATCCAATCCATTGGACATGTCTATCCTCAATTATCGTATTCCTATAGTCCCTTATCCATCTAATGTTGGGAAATCTTGGGGGTGACATCACATGTGCAGCGAAAGAACAAGAAAACAAAATCCCCGATTCCCAAAAAGATGTTCGTCGTCGTGCGAAGATTGGTGCGCAAAATCCGCGAAACTCAAAACTGCGTATAGAGTATATTGTGTTACCTAGGGAGATCATATATCCCTGTTTCCTTATAGATCCTTAGGAGAGGGTGAAGGAGGTCAAGAGTCCTCCTCTCTAGAGGTGATCCACACAGTAGGGTTGCGACAACGCTCCTCAAAACTCCAGGCCTGCTCTGAGGTGGAGAGGGAGAGGAGAATAGGAAAGGCAAGCAAAGACTCTAGCCTATGAGGCTCTGAATCCTTCCTATTTATAGAGGTCCCTTGTCAAACCCTAATGGGTCGTCCCCTAGTGGGTATTGGATCTACATCCAATAAAACAAGGGCTCCATCGGATATCTCATATCCGAACCTCTACTCATCGCAATGCCTACCGTATGTGTGTGACCCTCTAGGCCCAATATCGGGCTAGTCGTGAGTCATACCTGTCATAACTCCTTCTAACTAAGTGAATTATTATCTCTGTAATAATTCACTTGACTCATCGACTACGGACGTACTAGGCCACAATGCCGTAGTCCCCAAACGATACAGGGGAATCCAATCCATTGGACCTGTCTGTCCTCAGTTACCGTGTACCTATAGTCCCTTATCTATCTAATATCCTAGAGACCTTATATCGAGCATGGTGTTGTCAGACCCATACGGTTTCTACTCGAGTATCGCTCTAATCGGATTCTCCCGGAGAACTCTTTCTCTCTCAACTCGAATGACCCTGGCTAGGGATTTGTTTGAGCAAGAACACATGGGATATTCCTCTCATGACGCCGAGAGTGGATGATCCTCTATCGACACTCAATAGCCCTCGTAAGGTCGACTACCACTCCCAATGACCAGTTGTACTAGATCTGGGATAGCCAAACCTATAAGTCTGGTATCAAAGAGTGGAGTACTCATACAGGACATCCTTGGTGTCTCAAGTCTAAGGACCAGATACACCACTAGGACTACAGAATTGCTGTCTGATAATAAGGCATTATCAACCATCCAGCATTCCGTAAGCAGATCAATCAGTGAACTCATTCTTCAATGAGCACCTGTACTGTATCCCTAGTGTCCCTACTTGAGCAGCTATGAGACCAACTGCATCCATCATATGGACGGGTATACAGCACACCAGTCTGTCCGGTTATCACGATGTCTCTCTCGAGTAACCTATGACCGGGATTATTTAGGATATATGTTTAAAGGTGAATCGATCTTATTATCGTGATCTCATCACGATCCGATTCCCATTGCACAAATCCAAGGACATCACAATATATATATGCACATATGCAATAGTTATAAAGTGATATACATCAAAATATAATAAGCAAAAAGATTCTGTATCAAGTCACACGTGCCATCACTCACGTGATTGGCTTGCTAGGCACCTATGACTAGCAATCTCCCACTTGACCTAAAGCAAATCACCTATGTGTCTGATCCCCATCAGACCCCTGTGATACTTAAAGACAAAATGAGACAACGACTTTGTCAATAGATCTGCAATGTTATCTTCGGATGGAACTCTTTCCACTCCTACATCTCCTCGGGTTACGATCTCTCTAATAAGCTGGAACCTCCTCAGAACACTTCTGATGAGACCCGGGTTCCCTTATTTGAGTAATCGCCCCATAGTTGTCACAATATAAGGAAGTCGACTTCTCGCTATCCGGAACAACTCCCAAATCTATGATGAACATCTTCAACCAGACTCCCTCCTTTGCTGCATCTGATGCAGCAATATACTCCGCCTCAGTGGTCGAGTCAGTAGTGGTATCTTGCTTGGAACTCTTCCAGCACACTGCTCCTCCATTCAAGGTGTACACATACCCTAAATTCGACTTGCTATCATCGACATCAGACTGAAAACTTAAGTCAGTGTAGCCTTCAACCTTAAGGCTATTACCTCCATATACTATTAAAAGATCTTTAGTCCTTCTCAAGTACTTAAGGATACACTTTACTGCTTTCCAGTTCTCCAAGCCTGGATCTGCCTGATACCTGCTCGTGACACTCAAAGCATGCGCTATATCAGGCCTAGTACATAGCATGGCATACATGATAGACCCTATTGCTGACGCATAAGGTATCATATTCATGTTTGCCCTTTCTTCTAGAGTCTTTGGGGACATACTCGTAGAAAGCGATATCCCATGTCTCATCGATATAAGACCTCTCTTGGAATTTTCCATGCCAAACCATTTGACAATAGTTTCTATGTACCTGGACTGGGACAAGCCAATCATCCTCTTAGATCTATCTCTATATATTCTAATCCCCAAGGTATAGGATGCTTCCCCTAAGTCCTTTATGGAGAAGTGTCTAGATAACCAAGCCTTTACTGTGGATAGCATTCCTATGCCATTTCCAATGATTAGGATGCCATCCATATATAATACCAAAAAGGTGATAGCGCTCCCACTTACCTTCCTGTACACACAAGGCTCATCTTCGTTCTTAATGAAATCATAAGATCTGATTGCCTTATCAAATCTTATGTTCCAACTTCGGGAAGCTTGCTTTAGTCCAATAATGGATCTAAGAAACCTACACACCTTATCTGGGTAGTTCTTGGATACGAATCCCTCAGGTTGCATCATATACACCTCCTCCTCGAGATTCCCATTGAGGAATGCGATTTTCACATCCATCTGCCAGATCTCATAATTATAGTGTGCTGCAATAGCCAATAGAATTCTGATGGATTTTAGCATTGCTACGGGCGAGAAGGTTTCATCGTAGTCAACACCTTGCCTTTGACGATACCCCTTAGCCACTAGCCTTGCTTTATAGGTCTCTACCTTTCCATCTACTATGATCTTTTTCTTAAAGATCTACTTGCAACCGATGGGTACAATACCTTTGGGCGCATCAACTAGGTTTCAAACCTTGTTGGAGTACATAGAATCCATCTCAAAATTCATGACTTCTTGCCACTTCCCGGAGTCTATACTCATAATAGCCTCCTCGTAGGTCTGAGGATCAATATCCTCAACATCCTCTCCTCTAATATGTGCCACATATCTCTCAGGAGGATGGGATACTCTATCAGACCAATGTAAAGTTGAAACTTATGTATTAGGTACCTGAACAGACTCGAGCTGTGGAGTGGTGCTTGAGCTTGGTTCTCCAACCTCGCTCAACTCTATCATTCTCCCATTGTCTCCACCAAGAATGTGTTCCTTCTCAAGGAACACTACTCTCTTAGCTACAAAGACCTTTTGGTCCTCGAGATGATAGAAATAATACCCACAAGTTTCCTTGGGGTATCCCACAAATTTGCATCGCTCTGTCCTTGATTCTAACTTATCGAGGTTGTGTCTTTTAACTTGGGTAGGGCAGCCCCAAATCTTAACAACCTTAAGATCAGGCTTCTTCCCTTTCCATATCTCATATGGTGTAGACACTACCGACTTAGTTGGAACTCTATTCAGAAGGTAAGCTGCGGTCTCTAGGGTATATCCCTAGAACAAAATGGGTAGGTTAGCGAAACTCATCATGGACCGTACCATGTCTAATAGTGTACGATTCCTCCTTCCAGAGACACCATTGACCTGAGGTGTATAAGGAGGCGTCCATTGGGATAATATCCCATGGTCCTTGAGGAACTGAGTAAACTCTGTACTTAAGTACTCACCTCCTCGATCTGATCGAAGAGTTTTGATATTCTTTCCAGTCTAGTTCTCCACCTCATTCTTATACTCTCTGAATTTCTCAAAAGCCTCAGACTTGTACTTCATTAAGTACACATATCCATACCTTGAGAAATCATCAGTAAAGGTAATTAAATAGGAGTAACCACCAATGGCATGAGTTGACATGGGTCCACATACATCACTATGTATGAGTTCCAACAGCTCAGTGGCTCTCTCTCCAGTTCCACTAAATGAAGAATTGGTCAGTTTTCCACGAAGGCAAGGCTCGCAAGTTGCATATGACACATAGTCGAATGGATCTAGATATCCATCATTTAGCAACTTTTGAATCATTCCTTCATGGATATGACCTAGCCTAAAATGTCATAGGTATGCACTGTTCACCTCATCTCGTTTCCTCTTAGACACTTACATTCATGATATGTAGAGTAGTGTCATGCATAAATAAACCTTTATGCAATATTCCTCTTGTCAATCTCCCCTCGGCATTGTTAGAATTTATAATAAATTGTAGATGTGATAAGCAATGCTGGTATCCAATACCAATGCACTATCACAAAAATCTGACAATTGGAGATTGATCGTGAATGTACCTGAAACTTCTCCAAGCTTCTATTTCGCCCTTTCTGCAAGGTACTCTTTGCAGTTCCTCTTCTAGTGCCCATCTTTTCCACAGTGGAAGCACTGGCCTTTGTCCTTTGTTGGGTCTTTCTTAGCAACCTTTGCTTTACCTGGTTTGCCCTAGCCCTTTCCCTTCTTAAGGGACCTTTCTGCTTTCCTTTTCTTTTTAGTCTCACCAGTGTAGAGAATTGGCTTCTCTTTCTTAATAGTACTCTCTGCCTCCCTCAACATATTGAGGAGCTCTGGGATTGTCACCTCAAGCTTGTTCATATTAAAATTCATTATGAACTGTGAAAAGGAATCTGGTAGGGACTGAAGAATGTCCACACACAAGTTATCCTCTAGGACCATTCCTAGACCTGTGAGTTTCTCTATCCACTCAATCATCTTTAGGACATGGTTCTGAACCAGTGTCCCCTCAGTCATCCTAGCGCGGAAGAGGCTCTTGGATATCTCATATCGCTTAGTCCTTCCCTGTTCCTCAAACAATTTACGGACATGTAGGAGAATGGATCTGGCATCCATCTTTACATGTCTCTGTAACTCAGGAGTCATAGAGCCCAACATATAGTACTGAGCAAGAGTGGAGTCATCAATGTACTTCACGTAGCGAGCAATCTCATCCTCGCTTTTCCCCTTCTTCGGGCATAGGCATCACTGTATTAAGGACGTACACGATTTTCTCCGTCGTGAGAACAATTCTCAAGTTACGGAGCCAATCCATATAATTTGGACCAGTGAGGCGGTTGACATCAAGTATGCCACGTAAGGGATTTGAAAACGATATTTTCCAAAAAATAAAGATGCAGTAGAAATGAGTAACATGCAGATTTTGCAAAAATAAACTATCAAGATATGGACTTCTATCTTAATATGCTCCCACTATTTTACTAACGAGTCACGCGACACCCTCAGCACATGAAACGGAAGTCTCCGGCAGACTTCTAGTGGGGATCATGATCAAATCAGCGTCTTAGTATAACCTCGAGGGACTCGACCAATCACACTAAGCCTAAAAGGTAGGCAACTCTTGCTGATCATAACTCCTTGTGATTCCCATCCTGTTCGGCCTCCGAATCACCATGGCCTCGAGGGACTCGACCAACCATGATGCTCGGTTAAGTCAACACCTTTGTTACAAGATGAGTCTGATTTGATGATATACCCTCGAGGGACTCAACCAAGCATACCATGCCCTCAGGTCACCGGTGACATCTCTATGTGGTAAGCAAGATAGCGAATCGTGATATAGGTGAGTCTTGAGGGACTCGACCAACTCAACCTACACCGGGAATCGGTTCCTACTTATAACGATGGAAGGCCACGTGGGTCAATCTAATTGCCTCACGTTTACCGACTTAATATTATCGAGAGAGATATTTCTATGATTTGGTCTCCTAATATGACATGTCACACATATACATATTTAATATATATCTACATCGCATGCAAATATATATACATATCTAGTATGTGTAAAAGCAATCACACCATATGATCATAGATCACAACCTAATGTGATTAGGCCCGAGCCAGTAGGCCTAATAACTCACATCAAGATCTATGTGTGCAACGATCCATCTCCATGCCCTGTGATCGTCCATCTCGTCCTCGTCGGTTCCGTTGACATCTTGATGCATCTTCATGCATCGCGATCATCCGTCTCGTGGGTCCTGCTATCGCATCCACGCTCCCGCTACGCCTTCTCATGTGATTACAACTTAATCATAGACACGTAGGCCCGACAATAAATGAGAAATATAATGGAGGCTCGCAGACCTCAATAATAATAATCACAAGTACACACATCACACGGTCCATGATCATCCGTCCACACATCATACATCACATGTATAAATAATCATCATGATGTAGGACTACTAGATAATAATAAAAATAATAATCAACTAAACCTTTTAATTAATTAATATTTTATGAAGTCAGGGACATGTAGGGAATTTCTCAATTCCTAAGGGTATTTTCATAATTTGGACAAAAATAGAATCTGGAATTTCTTAAATTCATAGGGGCAAAACTATCTTTTTGCCCAAAACCCTAATTCCCTCTTACTGTTGTCGCCGCCGCCACACTGCTGGCGGCAGCCTGTGCGGCGGGGCGAGGGCGCTGCCCTCGCCTGCAAGCGGCATGCCCGATTGTCATGGACTTAGCTGGTTTTGCCTAAGTCGTGCGGCACCCTCGCGCGTCCGTCCGCAAAGGTCAGCCTCCCCGAAGCCTCCCATTGTCCCTTAGGACCAACAAAAGAGAGAACGGGTTAAAGAGAACGCCTCAATCGGGATCCACAAGCAAACATGTCCGGAAAACACTTCATAGACAATGCAAATTACAAACAAACTTTACAAGCTCTGAACAGTGGCACAACAAAGGGTAAAATGGTCTATTACAGATCAAAAAGCTCTCGCACGTGTCCACATGACACAACCTTTATTTACAAGCCTAAAGAGGCCACCAACCCAACTAAAATGGGACTATTAAGCCTTCGGCCGCCCCTCTACATGCTGTACAAGGCATGAACATGCCAAAAGACATGGACACACATAAGCATTACATCGAACATCTTGTTTAGAAGTTTGTCCGTGACATTCTCCCCCACTTATCCCTTCGACGTCCTCGTCGAAGCCTTTGTCGACACTACAACTCCTCGCCTTTGCTGAGTCTTCAATCTTCTGCTCCAGCTACAATGCGCCTCCTGGCTCCCAACTGCTATTCGCTGTTGTTTTTGAGTAGTCGAACCTTTGATCCGCCATGCTGCTTCAACTCACCAATGACTCTGACTCTGGTGTGGGGTTGGCTGAGTTGTGTTGATCTTTGTTGATTCCTACGGATCCCCCAGATGAAGGAAAAGACCATCGTTACTGCGCCAGTCTCTCAAAGATTCCTCATGCTGCTTGAACTGGTTGGATGCTTGTTGGAACTTTAACGAGCATCGTCTCGCAAACTTCTGATGTTTTGGGTCCTTCCTCCACAAAATCTGCTCATTGACACTTCTTTCAGTTAGTTGTCACATCCAAGTAGGTTCGCATCACTTCCGCTTTCGATTGGCATTTCGTTGGGAAATGAGGCGGACAATCTACTCTCAGTAGCACTGATCACCGTTGGTGAGGATTTGACAACTATTGTCTTCCATTATCTTCGAAGGGTCTTTGAACTTGTGCAGAGCTCCTCTGCTGGATAGATAAGAGAATTGGGGTACTCGGTTTCGCCCATCCTCTTAAGAGTTGAGAAGGCAAAGGTTACTTGACTTCGCCCGCCTCCTCGAGATTGTACTTCATGCATCGAGCTGGTTACTGGCCTTCGCCTGCTCTTTGCTCACACTTCTGAAGCACTTGAAGTGTTTGCACTCCTTGCGTTGAGTTAGCTACTGTGATTCACCTTCTCAATGCCATTGAACTTTTGGAATGCAGGAAGTTTTCACCCCAACTTGGAGTAATTCTCTGATAGATGAGGTCGCCTCTGGGATTGTACCGTCTTCTCCATCAACCCTGTCGCCTACTCCTCTGAGTAGCAAAGGTACAGCACCGCGTACTGCCTGCTTCGTTCCTTGGTCGTGCACTCTTGCATGACCCGAAGTCCTTCAATTACGGCTATCTTGATGAGAAACTTGTTGACACCGGTCTTACGAAGTTTCTTGGCCTCTGCCCTTCAGCCTTGTCTCGGTACTTGGAGATTGCCTCTGCATGCTCCACCTCCTTGGCCCCTTTCACGACCAAGCGCTCTCCCTCCGTGAGAGCAAGGGATCAATGACTTTCACGGAAGTCCCGCCTCTGCGATACCATGGCGCTGCCATGCCCATGGCCCTACTATCCGTCTCCTCGCATCTGCATCCCTTTTCTTCACGATCAGTAGATATGTCTTCGTGGCACTCCTCTGAGTCCACCTCCATTCAGACTTATGCTTAATTTTGGGTAGCTAAGTCCCTCTGGACTCGTCATCGCTTCCTCGCCCCTTTCGACCTCCTGCTTCAACACCTCTGTGTTCTCCAAGCAGTCTGTTTGGTCGATGGAAAGACAGACTGCAACTCCCATGCATGGCCTCTGCCATCACATTGTAGGGTTTGCACCGATTCTGTTCTCCTTAGCTTCCTTGGTAGCAATGTTCGCTTACTCGACCTTGTCCTCTAACTTGTCGGGCTCCCTTAAGCGAATATGAGCTCTAGAGCAGTCCAACTCTCCAGATGCTTCGATCATACCTCTGCATGATCAAGTTCCTCCCATGGAACTCACTGGTACTTGCATTCGAACTTTTCCCTTGGTGGAACCCAGCCCCCATATGCTGATGACCAAGGTTTTCATCCGATGCAAAATTTGATGCACGCCCGGAAAACCCGCCTCTGCGGTACCATGGCCTTCACTCCTTGAATCCATAGCCCTTCTTGCCTCGTGTTGTTCACCGAAGTGGAGCTCCCAGTAGCTCCCGATCATACCTCCATATGATCTCATCCCTCACGGGACCAGGTTGTGTGTATCACATTGCCACGAACTGTTTCACCGCCTCTGGACTCGTCGTCGCTTCCTCGCCCCTTTCGACCTCCTGCTTCAACACCTCTGTGTTCTCCAAGCAGTATGTTTGGTCGATAGAAAGACAGACTGTAACTCCCATGCATGGCCTCTGCCATCACATTGTAGGGTTTGCACCGATTCTGTTCTCCTTAGCTTCCTTGGTAGCAACGTTCGCTTACTCGACCTTGTCCTCTGACTTGCCAGGCTCCCTTAAGCGAATATGAGCTCTGGAGCAGTCCAACTCTCCAGCTGCTTCGATCATACCTCTGCATGATCAAGTTCCTCCCATGGAACTCACTGGTACTTGCATTCGAACTTTTCCCTTGGTGGAACCCAGCCCCCATATGCTGATGACCAAGGTTTTCATCCGATGCAAAATTCGATGCATGCCCGGAAGACCCGCCTCTGCGGTACCATGGCCTTCACTCCTTGAATCCATAGCCCTTCTTGCCGTCGTATTATTCACCGAAGTGGAGCTCCCAATAGCTCCCGATCATACCTCCATATGATCTCATCCCTCACGGGACCAGGTTGTGTGTATCACATTGCCACGAACTGTTCCACCGCCTCTGGACTCGTCGTCGCTTCCTCGCCCCTTTCGACCTCCTGCTTCAACACCTCTATGTTCTCCAAGCAGTATGTTTGGTCGATGGAAAGACAGACTGTAACTCCCATGCATGGCCTCTGCCATCACATTGTAGGGTTTGCACCGATTCTGTTCTCCTTAGCTTCCTTAGTAGCAACGTTCGCTTACTCGACCTTGTCCTCTGACTTGCCAGGCTCCCTTAAGCGAATATGAGCTCTGGAGTAGTCCAACTCTCCAGCTGCTTCGATCATACCTCTACATGATCAAGTTCCTCCCATGGAACTCACTGGTACTTGCATTCGAACTTTTTCCTTGGTGGAACCCAGCCCCCATATGCTGATGACCAAGGTTTTCATCTGATGCAAAATTCGATGCACGCCCGGAAGACCCGCCTCTTCGGTACCATGGCCTTCACTCCTTGAATCCATAGCCCTTCTTGCCGTCGTATTGTTCACCGAAGTGGAGCTCCCAGTAGCTCTCGATCATATCTCCATATGATCTCATCCCTCACGGGACCAGGTTGTGTGTATCGCATTGCCACGAACTGTTCCACCACGATCCGCTGCACCATGTCGCCTCCTGGTGACATCTCTATTGCATTCTGATCCTTGTGGAATAAACTCGAATTGTGAACCCTCAATGTGTGGCCTTTGCCAATACATCGCAGGGTCTCTTCCACCTTCGATTTTGTTCGCTCCTTTGGCAATCGACCTTCATCCACCCACTCCTGGGTCACACCTAGATGAAGCACCACTCTAGGACAGTCCATCGCCTAGTAGCTCTCGAAGTCCACCGACTTCACTGTAATTTGTGCACCGTTGTCTGGATCTTGGGCCTCTGCCCTGACCAGCACAATCTCTGCTGCACACCGCTTCCTTCATGGCAACTTGAATGGCAACACCGTGGCATATTCTTCAAGAGTACCCGCCTCTGCGTCCTCTTGCCCCATGCTAAGGCCTTCTGTACCCAACTTCGCCTCCACAAATTGAGTCACCTTAGTTCCTCATTCAAATGCTTCTCCGAGATAAGGTGCATGTGCCCCGAAGCTCCCTTCGCCTTTGGCACCATGCAAGATGAGTCCGCTCCGTCAGAATGAAGGACCCATGGAACAACATGATCCTACTCTTGCCTCTGTAAGAGTTCATGTCCTTAACCTCTGTCTAAGGAAAGCACTGTGCCTCTGCTCCATGTTCCAACTTCTATGCTGGCTCCCTTTATGCGGCTTGGGTACTTCGCCAAGTTACACCCAAGTTGCTCCGCTCCTCATTTTTGCATTGAGTCGATGGTGGCCCTCGCGCCCACCATTCCACGGGTCAGCCCTCCCTTGAGTTCGATCTCCACATCGACTCTAAGTGTGCCTTCATTTAAGTTGCTTTAGGTCGCTCCCCCACTTGATCTCGCAATGCATCCACCAATGCATTCTCTCGACGAGATCATGCGACAACTCCTCGCCGCTTGCTCAGTCCATCGAGCTTCGTGGAGTTGTTGTTTGTTGAGGTACTCCTCCTCAACATGTGAGGTCCGTCTCACATGATTCTCCCTCTGGAGAGCTGGGACTTATCCCTCCTGGATAACTACCCCGTTAGAGCAACATCTCTCTTCGTTTCGGAGACCACCATCCCCTTGGACTACTCCGATCTGCTGAACAAACTGTGCATTGTTCTGCCTCCTACAAACGCACTTGCTAGATTGTGACTCCCCGTCAATACAGCCCCCGCTACACCCCTCAAAGCCTAGCAACATGCTGAACTCATTGCACACTTCAACCTCCTACGGACGTATCCTTCACATGCTGAAGAGAAAGTTTCAATGCTCTATGGCGCCGAGTTTCGGTCGCCTTGGGATGGCCACGAACATTCCATCGTCCGCATACAAGCCCATGCATGAGTACCAAATTCTTCGAGTTAGCAATTCCCCTCACCTCTGTGAGCTTTGCATAACTCTTTTGGTCATTGAGCAACTCATTCCACCTTGGATGGTCTCATTCTTGCCAAGCGCCTCGCTTGCCTAGAGCACCATCAAGTATAGTTGTCAACGTTGAGCCGTAGCTCAAACTCAGCCATCCCAACCTTTGTGCGCTCCACATTCTTCCAAGCTTGCTTGTTCTCGTGGTGCCTCTTGCGCGAAGGGTTGGCCATTCCTCTGAATGCCAATCTCAGATGCCCGCTCCTCTGAGCGACTCCTTTTCCCTACATCTCCATGCCCGTTTTCCCCCAAACGATCGCGCGTGTGCTGACTGCCCTCAACGCAGTCCCGCTAGGTCCCCCACGTTTACATGCTAAGTGTTTCTATGAGTGCTTGTCCCGCTCTGATACCATGTGTCACAGACTTAGCTGGTTTTGCCTAAGTCGTGCGGCACCCTCGCTCGTCCGTCCACAAAGGTCAACCTCCCCGAAGCCTCCCATTGTCCCTTAGGACCAACAAAAGAGAGAACGGGTTAAAGAGAACGTCTCAATCGGGATCCACAAGCAAACATGTCCGAAAAATACTTCATAGACAATGCAAATTACAAACACACTTTACAAGCTCTGAACAGTGGCACAATAAAGGGTAAAATGGTCCATTACAGACCGAAAAGCTCTCGCACGTGTCCACATGAAACAACATTTATTTATAAGCCTAAAGAGGCCACCAACCCAACTAAAATGAGATTATTAAGCCTTCGGCCGCCCCTCTACATGCTGTACAAGGCATAAACATGCCAAAAGACATGAACACACATAAGCATTACATCGAACATCTTGTTTAGAAGTTTGTCCGTGACACGCTGGCGGCGCTGCCGCTGCAGGTGGGCGCCCCCGCGAGCGCGCCGCCGCCTCCGCGGGCGGTTCTGCCGGCGAGGCAACACCCGTAGGCGGTGCTGTCCCGCCGAGCGGCCACCCCTATGGGGGGGAGGGGGGAGGGGGGGGGGGGGGGGGGGGGGGGGTGGTGTTTCGCCCGCGGGAGCAGCGGCGACAAGCACCGCTGCCCTACGGCGCCTCACCCCACGGGAGAAGCGGTCGCAGGCGCCTCTGCCCGCAGGCTGCCAGCCCCGCCGGACACAAGCCTAGTGCAAGCCTGCTGCAAGCAGGCCGCCGGCCGGCTGCTGTAGACGCAGCCCCTATGCTCCTCGCCTTCGGCTGCGCTGCACGCACGCAGATCGAGGGCAGTAACTGTTGTTGCCCTTCCTTGTTTTTGCGTCAATGATTTTGACGTCAAAATTCTTCCTAAACACAACACACGCAGTTCAAAACCAATCATTCACACGAACAACCTAGCTTTGATACCACTGTTGGGAAATCTTGGGGGCGACATCACATGTGCAGCGGAAGAACAAGAAAACAAAATCCCCGATTCCCAAAAAGATGTTCATCGTCGTGCGAAGATTGGTGCGTAAAATCCGCGAAACTCAAAACTACGTATAGAGTAGATTGTGGTACCTAGGGAGATCGTATATCCCTGTTTCCTTGCAGATCCTTAGGAGAGGGTGAAGGAGGTCAAGCGTCCTCCTCTCTAGCGGTGATCCACACAGTAGGGTTGCGACGACGCTCCTCAAAACTCCAGGCCTGCTATGAGGTGGAGAGGGAGAGGAGAATAGGAAAGACAAGCAAAGACTCTAGCCTATGAGGCTCTAAATCCCTCCTATTTATAGAGGTCTCCTATCAAACCCTAATGGGTCCTCCCCTAGTGGGTATTAGATCTGCATCCAATAAGACAAGGGCTCCATCGGATATCTCATATTCGAATCTCTACTCATCGCAATGCCTACCATATGTGTGTGATCCTTTAGGCCCAATATCGAGTTGGCCGTGAGTCATACCTATCAGAACTCCTTCTAACTCAATGAATTATTATCTCTGTAATAATTCACTTGACTCATCGACTACGGACGTACTAGGCCACTACGTCGTAGTCCCCAGACGATATAGGGGAATCCAATCCATTAGACCTGTCTGTCCTCAATTACCGTGTACCTATAGTCCCTCATCCATCTAATATCCCAAAGACCGTATATCGAGCATGGTGTTATCAGACCCATACAGTTTCTACTCGAGTCTCGCTCTAATCGGATTCTCCAGGAGAACTCTTTCTCTCTCAATCCGAATGACCCTGGCCAGGGATTTGTCTGAGCAAGAACACATGGGATATTCCTCTCATGATGCCGAGAGTGGATGATCCTCTATCGACACTCAATAGCCCTCGTAAGGTCGACTACCACTCCCAATGACCAGCTGTACTAGATCTAGGACAGCCAAACCTATAAGTCTGGTATCAAAGAGTGGAGCACTCATACAGGATATCCTTGGTGTCTCAAGTCTAAGGACCAGATACACCACTAGGACTACGGAATTACTGTCTGACAATAAGGCATCATCAACCATCCAGCATTCCGTAAGTAGATCAATCAGTGAACTCATT
Organism: Musa acuminata AAA Group; assembly: GCF_036884655.1. Classification (NCBI taxonomy): domain Eukaryota; kingdom Viridiplantae; phylum Streptophyta; class Magnoliopsida; order Zingiberales; family Musaceae; genus Musa; species Musa acuminata. The sequence continues at coordinate 27,095,789 of NC_088352.1, read as the reverse complement.
CTTCAATGAGCACATGTACTGTATCCCTAGTGTCCCTACACGAGCAGCTATGAGACCAACTGCATCTATCATATGGACATGTATACAGCACACCAGTCTGTTCGGTTATCACGATGTCCCTCTCGAGCAACCTATGACCGGGATTATTTAGGATATGTGTTTAAAGGTGAATCGATCTCATTATCGTGATCTTATCATGATCCGATTCCCATTGCACAAATCCAAGGACATCACAATATATATATGCACATATGCAATAGTTATAAAGTGATATACGCCAAAATATAAAAAGCAAAAAGATTCTGTATCAAGTCACACGTGCCATCACTCACGTGATTGGCTTGCTGGGCACCTATGACTAGCATCTAATATCCTAAAGACCGTATATCGGGCATAGTACTGTTAGACCCATACGGTTTTTCTCGATTCTTGCTTTAATTGGATTCTCTTGAAGAACTCTTTCTCTCTCAATCCGAATGGCCCTAGCTAGGGATTTGTCTGAGCAAGAACACATGGGATATTCCTTTTTTGATGCCGAGAGTAGATGATCCTCTATCGACACTCAATAGCCCTCATAAGGTCGACTGCCACTCCCAATGGCTAGTTGTACTAGATCTAGGACATTCAAATCTATAAGTCTAGTATCAAATAGTGGAGCACTCATATAGGATATCCTTGGTGTCTCATGTCTAAGGACCAGATGCACCACTTGGACTACGGAATCATTGTTTGACAATAAGGCATCATCAACCATCCAATATTCCATAAGCGGATCAATCAGTGAACTAATTCCCCACACGAGCAGCTATGAGACCAGCTGCATCTATCATATGGACTGGTATACAGCACACTAGTCTATTCGGTTATCATGATGTCTCTCTCGAGTAACTTATGATCGCGATTATTTAGGATCTGTGTTTAAAGGTAAATCGATCTCATTATCGTGATCTTATCACGAACCGATTTCTATTGCACAGATCGAAGGACATCACAATATATACATGTATATATACAATAGTTAATATAAAGTGATAAATGCTAAAATATAATAAGCAAAAAGATTCTGTGTCAAGTCACACGTGCCATCATTCACATGATTGGCTTGTTGGGCACTTATGACTAGCAATATTAGGCCTAGTATATAGCATGACATGCATGATAAACCCTATCACTAAGGCATAGGGTATCTTATTCATGTTCGCCCTTTCTTCAGGGGTCTTTGGGGACATATTCCTAGAAAGTGATGTTCCATGTCTCATCGGTATGAGACATTTCTTGAAATTTTTCATGCCAAACATTTTTACAATAGTGTCTATATACCTGAATTAGGATAAGCTAACCATCCTCTTGGATCTATCTTTATAGATCCAAATCCCTATGATATAGGATACTTCCTCTAAATCATTCATGAAGAAGTGTCTAGATAACCAAGCATTTACTATGGATATCATTCCTACATTATTCCCATTGATCAGGATGTCATCCACATATAACATCAAGAAGGTGATAACATGCATCCAATGCAAAAATAGCTCCACTAGGTAAATATAGGGTGACCTCGCTAACGATTACTGTAGTAACTTTTACTCCATTGCCCATCTTGAGGTCCATCTCACCTCTTGCTAATCTCTTAGGTCTTGTTAGAACCTGCAAGGAAACTTATGAGTATTATTTTTATTATCTCGAGGATCAAAAGGTCTTTATAGCCAAGTGAGCAATGTTTCTTGAGAAGGAACATATTCTTGGTGGAGATAGTGGGAGCATGATAGAGTTGAGCGAGGTTGGAAAACCTAGCTTCAGCACCACTCCACATCCTAAGTCTGTCCAGGTACCTAGCACACAAGTTCTAACTTTACATAGGTCTAACAAAGTATCTCATCCTCTTGAGAGATATGTGAGATATATTAGATGAGAGGATGTTAAGGATATTGATCCTTGGACCTACGAGAAGACTATTACGAGTATAGACTCCGAGAAGTGGCAAGAAGTCATGAATTCTGAGATGGTTTCCATGTACTCCAACAAGGTTTGAAACCTAATTGATGCATTCGAGGGTATTATACTCATTAGTTGCAAGTGGATCTTTAAGAAAAAGATCGGAGTAGATGAAAAGGTAGAGACCTATAAAGCAAGGCTAGTGGCTAAGGGGTATCGTCAAATGCAAGGTGTTAACTATGATGAAACTTTCACACCTGTAGCCATGCTAAAATTCATCCGAATACTATTGGCTATTACAGCATACTATGATTATGAGAACTAGCAGATGGATGTGAAAACTATGTTCCTCAATGGTAACCTCAAGGAGGAGGTGTATATGATATAGCTCGAGGGATTCATGTCTAAGGATAGCCTAAATAGGGTGTGTAGGTTGCATAGGTTCATTTATAAACTGAACTAAGCTTCACAAAGTTGGAACATAAGATTTGATAAGACGATTAGATCTTATGACTTCGTTAAGAACGAAGATGAGCCATGTGTATATAGGAAGGTAAGTGAGAGCACAATTATCTTCTTAGTATATTATATGTGGATGACATCCTAATCATTGGGAATGATGTAAGAATGCTATCCATAGTAAAAGCTTAGCTATCTAGATACTTCTCCATTAAGGACTTAGGGGAAGCATCCTATATCTTAGAGTTTTGAATCTATAGAGATAAATCTAAGAGGATGCTTGACTTGTCCGAATCCAGGTATATAGACACTATTGTCAAAAGGATTGACATGAAAAATTCTAAGAGAGGTTTCATAACCATGAGACATGGGATATCGCGCTCTAGAAGTATGTCACCAAAAACTCTTAAAGAAAGGGCGAACATGGATAAGATACCCTATGCCTCAACGATAGGGCCTATCATGTATATCATATTATATACTAGGTCTAATATAGTGTATGCTTTGAGTGTCACGAGCAGGTATCAAAAGGATCTAGACTTGGAGTATTAGAAAGTAGTAAAGTGTATCCTTAAGTACTTGAGAAGGGCTAAGAATCTTTTACTAGTATATGGAGGTAGTAGCCTTAGGGTTGAAGGCTACATAGACTCGAATTTTCAGTTTGATATCGATGATAACAAGTCTAATTCGGGGCATGTGTTCACCTTGAATGGAGAAGCAGTATGTTGGAAGAGTTCCAAGCAAGATATTACTGCTAACTCAACTACAAAGGTGAAGTATGTTATTGCAGCAGAGGCTGTAAAGGATGGAGTTTAGATAAAGAAGTTCATCACAGATTTTGGAGTCGTGTTTGGCAGCAATGAGTCGATTCCCTTATATTGTGATAAAAATAGGGCAATTGCTCAAGCGAAGGAACCCAGGTCTCATCAGAAGTCTAAGCACGTTCTGAGGAGGTTCCACCTGATCAGAGGGATTGTGACCCGAGGAGATGTAGTAGTGGAAAGAGTTTCATCGGAAGATAACATTGCAGATCCATCGACAAAATCATTATCTTATATTGTCTTTGAGCATCATAGGGGTCCGATGGAGATCAGACACATAGGTGATTGGCTTTAGGTAAGTAAGAGATTGCTAGTCATATGTACCCTACAAGCCAATCACGTGAGTTATGACACATGTGACATGATACGTATTTTTTTGCTTATTATATTTTGATATTTTATCATTTTCTATTACTTTTTTCATATATATATATATATATATATATATATATATATATATATTGTGATGTCCATAGATCTGTACAATGAGAATCAGATCATGATGAGATCATGATAATGAGACTGATTAATATTTAATCACAAACCCTAAATAATCTCGATCATAGGTTACTTGAGAGGAACATTGAGATAACCAAACAGATCGGTGTACTGTATACTGATACATATGATGGAGGTAGTTGGTCTCATAGCTGCTCGTTTGGGGACACTAGAGATATAGTGCTAGTGCTCATTAGTAAATGAGTTCACTGATTGATCTGCTCATGGAATGTTGGATCATTGATTATGCCTTATTATTAAACAGTAATTTCGTAGTCCCAATGGTGTATCTGGTCCTTAGACTTGAGATACCAAGGATGTTCTGTATAAGTACTCCATACTTTGATACCAGACTTATAGGTCTGGAAGTTTCAAATCTAGCACAACCAGTCATCGGGAGTGACAACCAATCTTACGAGGACTATTGAGTGTCGATAGAGGATCATCCACTCTCGGTGTCATGAGAGAAATATCTCATGTGTTCTTACTCAGACAAATCCCTAGCTAGGGTTATTCAGATTAAGAGGGAAAGAGTTCTCTGAGAGAATCCGATTAGAGCGAGACTCGAGTAGAAACCGTGTGGGTCTGACAACGCCATGCCCGATATACGTCCTCTATGATATTAAATAGATGAGGGACTATAGATATACAGTAACTAAGGATAGATAGGTCCAATTGATTAGATTCTCCTGTATCATCTAGGGACTGTAGCGTAGTGGATTAGTACGTCTGCAGTCAATGAGTCGAGTGAATTATTATGGAGATAATAATTCACTGAGCCAAAAGAAGTTCTGATAGGTATGACTCACGGCCAGCTCGATATTGGGCCTAGAGGGTCACACACATATGATAGGCATTGCAATGAGTAGATGTTCGAATATGAGATATCTATCGAAGCCCCTATCTTATTAGATGTCTAATAAGTCCCTGAATTATTGGATCCTATGGATGAGATCTAATAAGAGATAATAATATATTATTTGATAGGGATCAACTAATCTAAGAGGCTTGGGTAGTTCGATGGAGATCTAATATTCAATAGGGCAGGATCCATTAGGGTTAAGTTGATAGGAGGCCTCTAAAATAAGAGAGAACCAAAGAACTAAAGATCTAATATTCAAATGCTTCGCTAAGATAAGATGCATGTGCCTCGAAGCTCCCTTCATCTTTGGCGCCATACAGGATGAGTCTACTACATTAAAATGAGGAACTCATGGAATGACATGATCTCACTCTTTATCTCTGTAAGAGTTTATGTCGTTAGACTCTATCCGAAAAAACTTCGTGCCTCTACTCCATGATTCTTCTTCTATGTCAACTTTCTTCAAACAGATTAAGCACTTCACTATATTTTACCCAAGTTATTCTACCCCTTGGTTTATATTGAGCTAATGGTGGTACTCATGCCCACCATTTCATGGGTCAGTCCTCCTTTAAGTCTGATCTCCACATTGACTCTAAATATGCCTTCGTTTGGTATTACCTTAGATCGCTTCCCCACTTGATCTCGTAATACATCTATCAACATATTACCTCATAGGAGATCATATGACGACTCCTTATTGCTTGCTTAGTCTGTTGAACTATGTGTAGTTGTTGTCTTAAGGTATCTTCTTCAACATGTGTAGCCCATTACACATGATTCTCCCTTTGGATAATCGAGATTTATCCCTCCTGGATATCTATCATATTGGAGCAATTTCTCTTTTCACATCCTTCCCTCTATAAGTTTCGGAGACCACCATCCCCTTGGACTATTTTGCCTTGCTAAGAAAACTGTGCATTATTCCGCCCCTGCGAATGCACTTGATAGATTATAACTCTTTGTCAATATAGTCCCCATTGCACCACTGAAGATCTAGCAATATGCTGAACTCGCTAAACAATTTAGCCTCATATAGAGGTATCCTTCTCATGTCAAAGAGAAAGTTACAATACTCTATAGTGTCAAGTTTGGTCACCTTGGGATGGCTATGGATAGTCCATCTTCCGTACACAAGCTCTTGCTTAAGTATTGAATTCTTTAAGTTAGCAATTCCCTTTACTTTTGTGAGCTTTAGATAACTCTTTCAATTACTAAGCAACCCATCCCACTTTGTACGGTCTCATCATTTGCCAAGGGTCTCGCTTATCTTAAGCACTATCATGTTTTGGTTATCAACGTCGAGTCGTAACTTGAACTCAGTTATCCAACTTTTGTGTACTATATATTCTTCACAACTCTCTTGTTCTCATGGTGCCTCTCGCATGAAAGGTTGGCCATTCTTCTGAATGCTAATTTTGAATGTCTGCTCCTTTGAGTGACTCATTTCCCTACATCTCAATGTCTATTTCCCCTCAAACAATCACACATGCTGGTTGCCATCAACGCTACCTGGCTAGGTCTTCCACATTTACATGCTAAGTATTTCTAAGTGTATTTGTCCCACTCTGGTACTATATATCATGGACTTAGCTGGTTTTGTCTAAGTCGTGCAACACCCTTGCGTGTTCGTCGATAAAAGATCAACCTCCTTGAAACATCTTATGATCTCTTAAGAATCTACAAAAGAGAATACGGGTTAGAGAGAGTATTTAACTCGGGATCCACAAGCAACCATTTCAGCAAACACATGATAGATCATAAATGATCATGTAATAAAGGGTCTACATGATCATATAATAAAGGGTCTACTATAATGAAAGTCCTTGTAAATGTCTATATGATACCGTAGAACAACATAGCGAACCAACTCTAAACACTACCCTAAAGGTCCATCCCGTTATGTGCTACCTAGGTAGCACCAGTGTATTATCAAGGCAGCTCTGAAAATTATATTTACATAACTTTTTAAAGAATGATATGCATCATTTGGATATATATATATATATATATATATATATATATATATATATATATAGGTATGTATGTATGTATATATATATATATATATATATATATATATATATATATATATATATATATACATAAATACATATATATACATATATATATATACATACATATGTACATATGTATACATACATATGTACATATATATACATACATATATATATATATACATACATATATATATATATATATATATATATATACATATATATATACATATATATATACATATATATATGTATATATATATGTATATATCATATATACATATATATATGTATATATATATGTATATGTATACATATATATGTATATATGTATACATATATTTGTATATGTATACATATATATGTATATATATATATACATATTTATATATATATACATATATGTATACATATATATATATATGTATACATATATATATATATGTATACATATATATATATATATATATATACATATATATATATATATACATATATACATATATATATATATATACATATATATATATATATATATATATATATATATCAAGTCTCCTATCTTGTCTTAAGTTGTGATTCAATTCTTAAAGCTTCGAGAACAAGCAACATCAAAAGCAATCTATCGCCAGGTTCGACTGCCTACATACCTTCTTTCTTTAAAGTCAAGCGCCCCGGGGAAAGTGAAAGAATGGAATGGAGCTCCGTTAACGAGTTATGTCATCGGGAGCTTATTTGGCTTGTTCGCTAGAAGAATTTATTGATGTTGGCACCCTGCATTCTACTGCTGGACTCACTCCTAAACTTCATGAATAGAATAATATTGGCACCCTGCTTTATACTGCTGGACTCACTCCTAAACGTTCATTGTTCGATTGTTCGTTCGTGCATCATAGTAGGACGGACCACCATAGTTCATGCATCGGGCGGGGGTGCCTCTACTTATTATATTCTATTAGTTTATTGGTTTAGTGCATTGATTGAGGTTATATTATATTAGTTTATTGGTTTAGTGTATTGATTGGGGGAAGTAAGGAAATAGCATGTGTGTTTTGCGCATCGATACGTGGAGGAAAGAAAGATAGATTATGATAATATAAAGGGAGGGTAGGGCTAGCTTCTCGAGCTATAGATTTGGAGCAAGGGTAGGTGGATTCTCACTGGAACATATAGACATTGTAGCTACTACTCAAGAATGATTCTCAATATATATATATATATATATATATATATATATATATATATATATATATATAAATATATATATAACACTTTCACAAGAGGTCTTTTATAACGTCGTTGGATTTAAGGTATTTTTTTCAATTAAAATATACAATGTGAATAATATTATGTTCAAAAAAATTGTAGGATTTATATTATGCACTATAATGTGTATAAACTAAAAGCTAAAGTTCATTCAGTATTATTTCATGATTTACGGCTAATAATTTCCATTGTATGTATTGATTATCTTATTAATGAATTAAAATACATAATAATATTTTTTTCTTTTCAATGACAGTTCGGTTTTGAATCTAATGTTCAAGCTTCGACATCTAAAACTAAACATTTTAAATTATACGTATGATAATAAACTCGTGAGTCATTGATTCCGAAATATTTTTCACAAGATATAGACGACCTCGGGTCATATTGTGACCATAAATCATTTTCACATTAAAATCTTGTGCACCTTTATATGTTGTACGTTTATTGATATTATATATATATATATATATATATATATATATATATATATATATGTCATTATTAATTATTTAGTGGAGGAGTGCAGTTGAATCGGAGACAATTTGAAAATTCACAATCTTGTATCATATGGTGTATTTAAAATCAGATTTTTATTCAAGACATACTATTTTCTCGATCAGCAATTATAGAAGCATACACATGCGTAATCAGACAGGTTTGAATTAGGAATACATTGTCCTTCTCCATTCTTTTCCTTAATGCATTGTTCTTTACAAGCAGATAAGTTGCAGCCACCATGATTCAAGTATTCTTGACATCTTGCTGCGTCCACCTTGGTCACAATAGCGTTGACTGCATATTCCACATAAAGAAAATACATTTGTATAAATATCATGGTAAGAAGTCTTTTAAATCTAAAAAAAAAAAAAAGAACATCCTCTATGTGCTGTGAAATAAATGTTAATGTTAATAAAAATAAGATGCATATTGGGGCTCAGAAATCGTAGAATGATTTGGCCATTGTTACTCGACGAAAGAAAGAAAAAGAAAAACTATCCGAAGGTAATCTAATAAAATTTAAGAACAAATAAAGAGAGATAATACCGGAGGCGAAGATAGTGAGCACCAAAAGGAAGGAGACGAGGGAAACTTTTGCCATCCTTCAATCTGAATGATACTTACTTTTTTTGTTGAGTAAATGACCTCAATTAAGTCATGTATATATAGTTACACGGGCCATGAACAATCAATTGAATAAATTATATCCTTGCATTCTTCTTTTGAAAGATATAGTCTTGATTGCATTTGTATGGTTGCAGAGAGCATGAACAATCATTTAAATAGTTTATTTCTTTCCATTCAATAAAAGATACAGTATTATAGCCTATTTTAATTTTTTTACTGATTATATATTATCTACAACCACACTTATTTTTGGCTAATGTGTGGCCCCAAAACCTATTTGGAAAATTAAATTGAGTTGAAATATACTACTTGGTTGATTTAAAAAAAATGAGTTTACTTCCTATTTGGATATTATCTTGAAAATTATACATTGAGTCAAATTAGGTACTTATTTAAAAAAATTATCAAATTAGGTACTTATTTGCTTTTTTCACTTACTTGGTGATTTTTTTTCTTTTAGAATGTTGATGGTAAAAATTAAATGGAAGTTCTAAAGCATGGATTAAGAATGTTAGTCAAAGTTTTTAAATGGTTCAACATGACAATACTTATTTAACCATAAAATATTTAAGGAATCCTATTGAATTTTTTTTATTGATCGACAATCATAATCAAAATCTAATTAGATCTATAATATATCTTATTCAATTAAATATAGCTTAACATTATTACCACTAGTGTTTCTTTTCATAAGTTCATACAAACAGTTTTGTTACTTATACAATAGGCTTGAGCTTATTTTAGCGGTCAAGAATTAGAGAAGAGGTTGATTAATAAATCTAAAAAATAAATTTTATATGATAATAAGAGATATAAGAGATACTTCGACTATGAATATAAACTACCAAAGGATCTAAAGTTAAGTTAGAGGATTGGATGTCAAACCGTAGGATAGATCGATGTGCTAAGGAATCCATCGATAAGTTGAAGGATGGATCCATGACTTAAAAAGATTAGATAACATGTTATGGAGGTCTGGTCGATGTATCGAAAATGACTTAAAATAACATTGTCTTCTTAAAATAATGCTCAAACAAAATAAGTTTATAGTGAGAAGTAACCCTTCCTACAAGAGTTCATACAAGAATGCTCAAACAGACAAGTTCAAGTGAGAAATAACCTTTCTTATATGAAGATTCAAAAGATACATGAAAAAAAATTCCAATAAGATAAAAATAAAGTCAAAAAATGAGCCAAATAAAAAGATAATTATATATTTTGAAGATAGAGAATAAATACTCTAAACTTAATGAAACATATTATTTTCTATAGATCTGAATGATGACAAAATATTCATGTAGCTAACCGTAAATAATTGTAACTTATAACCATAAATGATTGTTTCTCATGTTAGTAATTTTAAGTTTGAATTATTAGAAATACTTTATAGAGACCCCCTATAATTACACCTTCAAATGCCAAGTTAAAAGGAGACGCCCTGTAGTTCAAAATTTAAAAATAGAAAGAGAATAGAAAAGACATTTTGCCTTTTCCCTTTCTAAGTACCAAAAGAGACATGAAATTTGGTGGAAAGAAAACACCCACTCCTTCTAAATAGAAGAGTTAATTATTTCCTTCACAAAATTGTTTGGCAGTCTTCACAAAAGGTTTCTAGCAAAATACATTTTCCATTGCTCCTCGTTCGACCAACAATGTAAATTTGCTACTGCTAAAATAATTATAGAATCGGTCTAAAAAAAAAGTTAGAAACAAGAGATTGTCTCTTCTTATAGATATTTGTCCATCATGTAGAAGAGTAAATGTTCTTGAAAGTTACTGAATTAAAACTATTTAGTAATGAATGCTATGTCACAATTCATGTCTTTGAAAAGTTTTATCACGGAAATGTTGTGGAGTTGACATCGAATCAGAATCCTTTGATCCTTTTTAATAGTGTTTGATAATGTTCATATGTTATACCTCGATTACGCTTGTGATCCTTTTAAGATTGCCTACATAATGATGATCGTATAGAGCCAATTTGAGTCGCTTTTGGAACTCATGCTCTTCCGACCATAACTATTAGATTGGCCAATTTCATATATGTCTGCCAACTTAGAGCTATTCCATCGAATCATGACATTGCTCATTACTGCCAAGTCAAATTCCACTCAATAATCCATGTTGCTTACCTTTCAAGAATAATAAATTATATATATTTTATATTCATAAATATAATATTTACTTCGATATATAATAAAATTTGTACACATCATGAAAATAAGTATATATAGTTTAGCATAACAAAAGAATACCTCCTGTTGAATCTCGGATTTTGATGATGAAACTAATTGATTGTGTTTAGATGTTTAACTGCATTTTGAGTGATGCAGGTCTACTCGATCAGGATTAGACAGTTAACGCAAGAGGAATTGACGTTGCGCCGGAGGAGATCACGTTAGGATATTGGATGGCAGAAGGCTTCGGACGTCGGGCATCGGGCCAAGAGCGGAATTGCACCAAGGATATCGGGGTTGCGGAGGTCAACCGCCGATTGGGCAACAAGCCGCAAGAGAGGATGATGCGCTGAAGAATCGGACGAAGCGCCAACCAATGATATGCCGGGCAACGTAATGTCGATTCGCGTTGTAATAACTATCTAGATCGGAGTAGAGTTTTGGCTTGCTGTGCAGGATTAACTACGATAACGATGAAGACATAAAGCGAAACAAAGTGCGGAGTCAAGCACGAAGGATTCGTTGGGAGTTCAAGAGTTCGACGGAAGTCCGAAGGTTCGTCGGGAATGCTGCCGGAACTAGCCGAGAATGAGTAGGGAGCTTGCCGAAGGGATTTTCGGAAGCTCGCCGGAAGGTTCGTTGGAAGTTCGCGGAGCTCGCCGAGAAAGATCGGAGCTTACCGAAGAAGCTCGTTGGAACTCGCCAAGATCAAATCGTGAAGTCTAGGAGCTTTCCGGGAGTCCGCAGAATGGTTTCCGAGAGTTTATCGGAAGACCGTCGGAAGTTCGTCGGAAGAAGTCTTGACTTACGAACTTTGTAATAGCTTAGAAAATGTCTTTAAATTCGTAGTTAGCATGTTAATTAGGGTTAGGATTAGGTATTAATCCTATAACCTAAGTAGGGGCCAATTGGGCCCGAGTTCGGATTAGTTTGGGCCAAGATTGAAGCCAAACTAAGTAGGCTGAAAACACTGTAGACGGGCTGAAAACACTATAGGCGGTGGCACCGCCCAGTGTCCGAGAGCCAGGCGGTGGCACCGCCCAGCACTATCAGCTCGACAAGTGACAGGCGGTGGCACCGCCAACATCGGGAACCCAACGAGAATTCAAATTTTGGCGCCCAAATTTGAATCCTCTTGGGGCCTATAAATACCCCTATATTCTCAGCTGAGAACACAACTTTTTGAGCAGCAAGAGTTTGAGAGAAAGGTCTTAGAAAAGTGTTAGCTTGTCTTCTTTTCAATTTGCTAGTGTTCACCTCATCTCTTCTCGAAAATCTGTAAGAGAGTGAACCGCTTGTAAAGAGTTGTAAGAGGGGTATTTACCCTTCCATTTCAAGATACTTGCTAGTGGAAGGTGGGAGCCTCATCGAAGAGGGGCCTCGCAAGTGGAGTAGGTTATTTGACCGAACCACTCTAAAATCGGCGTGATCCTTGGTTTGCATTTCATTATTGCTATTTACATTATTGCAAACCTTCTTATATGCTTTAGTTCCTTATTACTTTTGCTGCGCATATTTAAGAATACGCTTTCAAGATTAAGCTTTTCAAGTTCCGTTCTTATCGTACGAAAGATTTTCTAAAACCGAAGTTTTAATCCGCTGCACTAATTCACCCCCCCCCCCCCTCTTAGTGCTGCTCCGATCCTAACAATTGGTATCAGAGCCACGGTTTTCTACTTTGGTTTAACACCCAAATAGAAATGGCTCTTTATGGCTTTCAAGAGGGCTTATCGGTTGTTCGTCCACCGTTGTTTAACGGATCGGACTACACTTGTTGGAAAACTCGAATGAGAGTTTTCTTACTTTCTTTGGATTTGAATTTATGGCACATAGTCCAAAATGGATATGAAATGTCTTCTCTCCCAATGAACCATTGGAATGATTTGGAGAAGAAGATGTTTTCTTTAAACGTAAAGGCTATGCATGCCTTATTTTGCGCTTTAGACAAAAATGAGTTCAATCGGATTTTTACGTGCGAAACGGCTTTTGATATTTGGCGAACACTTGAAATCACACATGAGGGAACTAGTAGAGTCAAAGACTCGAAAGTTAACATTTTAATGCATGATTTCGAGCTTTTTCAAATGAAGTCGAGCGAAACCATTGTTGACATGTACACCCGTTTTACGGATGTTGTCAATGGTTTACAAACTCTTGGCAAATGTTTCTCGAATTTTGAACTTGTTAGTAAGGTTTTACGATCACTTTCTAAAGCTTGGGAATCAAAAGTAATGGTAATACAAGAAACAAAAGATTTAAATATTTTTCCACTTGAAGAACTTATCGGCTCATTGATGACATATGAAATGGTGCGCAATGCACACGATGAACATGATGAACAAAATCACCTTCCAAAGAACAGGAAGGATTTGGAACTTCGGACAAATGAATACCACTTGAGCGATGACTCAAGTGATGAGGACAATAATGAACTTGAACTTCGAACACTAAATCTTAATAAGTTTATGAAACAAAAATCTAAAATAAACAATGAACTTGAACGGAGGAAGAAGCCAAAGAAAAGGAAGGCACCCGAGGAGAAAATCAAGAAAGGCGAGGTGGCAAACTATGCCTCAACTACTCTCAACAACGAGGTAATCGAAATCCCCCTAATTTATTTTGAAATTACATAATACTTTCATGAGTTATTTTTAATTTAGTTTAGGATTAATTTTCTTAAAACTTACATGAAAATAAAAAATTAGAAATCATGTTTGATTTGAAGTAATGCTTAATGATGATGCTTAATGATGTATTTTTTGATTTGACATAAATGAAATAGGCATGCTTATAGGAAATAGTAAAGTATGCTTGACAATTGTATACTTAACGATGCATAAAGTTGTAATGAAAATATTAATATACTATGATTTGATGATTTTATGCATGACATTGTAAAGTTATATATAATGATGCATAATGATGAAATTGTGTAATAAAAATATTAAACATTTTGAAGCCATGTTTTAGTGTCATGTATATTGATCATGCTTAATAAAATTTGAAATTATGCATGATGAATCTTATGATTTATGGATTATTGATGAAAGTACCTTATTGATCTTTGTTGTAATAAATCTTACTCTTTTGGTTTTAAACATGATACATGTTTTTATTAGGCATAAATGAAACAAAATCATATGTTTTGAAACAATCGAAAAGAGGAAAACATTCTTGAAAATTATTTTGCTCAATCTTATTGATTTTGATGAATCCATTTGTATCATCTTTGTGAATCTCTTGGATTTTGTTAATGATTTTGATGATTTAAATTTGAATAATTTTTTATCGAAATCACGATCTTGATCTTTTGAAATTTATAACATGAAATTCTTTATGAATCAACATTGTTTTCTATTTAAAAGGAGATTTGTCGAAATGTTTCATAGTCTTTTAGTATTTATGATCTTGATAATTATGTTTTGAAACTTTATGTAAACCCAGAATGTTCATCATGATTTGAATATTTAAAGAGGAGAATTTTCTAAATAAATCATGATTTTTCCTTATGAGTTCTTGGAGTTATTACTTGATTTTTCTTTTAAAACAAGATCTCTTCTTTGTACTCCTATGATTTTTCTTGATATTTTATTTAAAGAAGATATTTACTATATGAATCATGTCTTTTGGTATTCAAATGATTTTATCCTTCATGACATGATTTCTTTATATTTATGGCTTGCATGACTTGAAATGTTTTGGTATAATGCATGCAATGATGAAATATTCATAAAGTTAAAATGATGTATGCAATACTTATTATAATGTTGTACATGATGTATTTATTGCATATGATGTGTATCATGAATGCTTTAAATGATGAGTGTTTGGTATCATGATCAACATGTTGATAAATGCTTAAAAATTTTAATGTTTGAGTATCATGTATGATATGCTTATTAATGATGATTGATTTATTTTTCGGTATCATGCATGAAAAATAAGGTTATTGAAATTATGTATGTTTTAATTTGAATATATAATGATGCACAAATAAGAATGATACTTACCTTTGTCATAATATGAAAATTGATATAAGGGTCTTCCCTTCTTTTTGACAATGACAAACGGGGAGCAAGAATTTCTAGCGTGGGCATCATGAAAAGAGGCAAACTAACTAGCTTGCACAATTCAAGATGAAAGCAAAAAATTGCACTTCTCAAAAGAGAAGATGCAAATGTAACATTTGCCAAATTGTTTGCTTGCCTTATGTAAAATATTATCTCTTGCTAGTTTGGCATTTTTGCTAGCTTGTATGTTGCAAAACTTGATCACTTTTTCAAACATTTTGCTAGCTTACACTTTGCAAAGAAAGCAAAAATGACACTTATAGAAGAAAGAGCTTGTTATTTTGAACATCACAAGCTTGCCTATCTTAAGAAACAAAAATTGCAAAAGTGCTATCTTGCCTATCTCAAGAAACAAAACTTGCAACTTGCACATTGCAATAGGAAGCAAGAATTATGAGCTTACACAAGAAAGCTATCTTACATTTGCTTTCGAAATTTTTGCTAGCTTGTATATTGTGAAACGTGCATATCATGAAAATTGCTAGCTTGTAGTATAAAGAGAAGCAATTAGTTGTTATCTCAAGAAAAGCAAACATGCTAAACTTACACATCTTTATTTGCTAGATTGCATGATGATAAAATTTGATACTATGTGTTTCATGCAATGTATGGAACTTTTTATTTCTAAACACATAAGAGTAGGTACTTCTCCTTTTTGTTGATGACATAGGGGGAGAAGTATATTGATGACTTCATGCATTGAATTGAATATTTTATATATATTTGCATGATGATTTAAATGTTTTTCATAACATATGATGAATGTTACTTGGATTTGGGATAATCCAAGTGTTCTATCAATGGCATATTGATAGGGGGAGTTTGGTTAAACTCCGGGGAGTTAAGGTTAACTCCGTTAGTCATCAATTAGTTGTCATCATCAAAAAGGGGGAGATTGTTGAATCTCGGATTTTGATGATGAAACTAATTGATTGTGTTTAGATGTTTAACTGCATTTTGAGTGATGCAGGTCTACTCGATCAGGATTAGACAGTTAACGCAAGAGGAATTGACGTTGCGCCGGAGGAGATCACGTTAGGATATTGGATGGCAGAAGGCTTCGGACGTCGGGCATCGGGCCAAGAGCGGAATTGCACCAAGGATATCGGGGTTGCGGAGGTCAACCGCCGATTGGGCAACAAGCCGCAAGAGAGGACGATGCGCTGAAGAATCGGACGAAGCACCAACCAATGACATGCCGGGCAACGTAATGTCGATTCGCGTTGTAATAACTATCTAGATCGGAGTAGAGTTTTGGCTTGCTGTGCAGGATTAACTACGATAATGATGAAGACATAAAGCGAAACAAAGTGCGGAGTCAAGCACGAAGGATTCGTTGGGAGTTCAAGAGTTCGACGGAAGTCCGAAGGTTCGTCGGGAATGCTGTCGGAACTAGCCGAGAATGAGTAGGGAGCTTGCCGAAGGGATTTTCGGAAGCTCGCCGGAAGGTTCGTTGGAAGTTCGCGGAGCTCGCCGAGAAAGATCGGAGCTTGCCGAAGAAGCTTGTTGGAACTCGCCAAGATCAAATCGTGAAGTCTAGGAGCTTTCCGGGAGTCCGCAGAATGGTTTCCGAGAGTTTATCGGAAGACCGTCGGAAGTTCGTCGGAAGCTCGCCGGAAGAAGTCTTAACTTACGAACTTTGTAATAGCTTAGAAAATGTCTTTAAATTCGTAGTTAGCATGTTAATTAGGGTTAGGATTAGGTATTAATCCTATAACCTAAGTAGGGGCCAATTGGGCCCGAGTTCGGATTAGTTTGGGCCAAGATTGAAGCCAAACTAAGTAGGCTGAAAACACTGTAGACGGGCTGAAAACACTATAGGCGGTGGCACCGCCCAGTGTCCGAGAGTCAGGCGGTGGCACCGCTTGGCTGGGCGGTGGCACCGCCCAGCACTATCAGCTCGACAAGTGACAAGCGGTGGCACCGCCACTGACAGGCGGTGGCACCGCCAGCATCGGGAACCCAACGAGAATTCAAATTTTGGAGCCCAAATTTGAATCCTCTTGGGGCCTATAAATACCCCTCTATTCTCAGCTGAGAACACAACTTTTTGAGCAGCAAGAGTTTGAGAGAAAGGTCTTAGAAAAGTGTTAGCTTGTCTTCTTTTCAATTTGCTAGTGTTCTCCTCATCTCTTCTCGAAAATCTGTAAGAGAGTGAACCGCTTGTAAAGAGTTGTAAGAGGGGTATTTACCCTTCCATTTCAAGATACTTGCTAGTGGAAGGTGGGAGCCTCATCGAAGAGGGGCCTCGCAAGTGGAGTAGGTTATTTGACCGAACCACTCTAAAATCGGCGTGATCCTTGGTTTGCATTTCATTATTGCTATTTACATTATTGCAAACCTTTTTATATGCTTTAGTTCCTTATTACTTTTGCTGCGCATATTTAAGAATACGCTTTCAAGATTAAGCTTTTCAAGTTCCGTTCTTATCGTACGAAAGATTTTCTAAAACCGAAGTTTTAATCCGCTGCACTAATTCACCCCCCCCCCTCTTAGTGCTGCTCCGATCCTAACACCTCCGGGGGGTCAGGTATTCTATTTGACAATCTAACATTACGCAATAAAGGAACAAAAAATAAAATCTCAGAATTTCTGTAAAAAAAAAGGTTTCATCGTCGTGCAAAAGTTGGTGCGCAAAAACCCGCGAAACCAAAAAACTGCACATAAGAGAATTACCTAGGGATATCATATATCCCTAAAAACCTATAAATCTATGAGAGATGATGAAGAAAGTCAATTGTTATCCTCTCTAGTGGTGATTCACATGATAGGGGCTACGAACATGCTCCTTAAATCACTGACCAAAACTCTTCCTCGTGTGCACCACAAAATCAAAAAGGGGCTTCTCCTTCTTGGTGTCCACACGCCCCAAATAGGGGTTGTAGTATGAGGAGGAGAGGGAGAGAGGAGAATAGGAGGAGGCAACTAAAAAAAACCTTTAGCCTATGGGTCTTTGGTTCCCTTCTATTTATAGAGGCCTCCTATCAACTTAACCCTAATGGATACTACCATATTGAGTACTAGATCTTCATCCAACTATCCAAGCCTCTTAGATTAGAGAGTCTCTACCCAATAATCTCTTATTAGCTCTTATTGGATTTCATCCATAGAATCTAATAATTCAAGGGCTTATTGGATATTTAATAAGATAGGGGCTCCAGCAGATATCTCATATCTGAACCTCTACCCGTCGCAACGCCTACCGTATATGTGTGACCCTCGAGGCCCAATATCAAGCTAGATGTGAGTCATACCTGTTAAAACTCCTTTTGGCTCGGTGAATTATTATCTCCATAATAAGTCACTCGATTCATCGACTGCAGATATATTAGGCCACCACGCCACAGTCCCCAGATGATATAGGAGAATCTAATCCTTTGGACCTATATATCCTCAGTTACCATATACCTATAGTCCCTCATCCATCTAATATCTCAGAGACTATATATCGAGCATAGTGCTGTTGGGCTCATATAGTTTCTATACGAGTCTCTCTTTAATCGAATTATCTCGGAGAACTCTTTCTCTCTCAATCCGAATGACCATGGCCAGGGATTTATTTGAGTAAGAACACATGAGATATTCTTCTCATGACACCGAGAGTGGATGATCCTCTATCGACACTCAATAGCCCTCGTAAGGTTGGCTTCTACTCCCGATAACTAGTTGTGTTAGATATGAAATCTTCAGACCTACAAGTCCGGTATCAAAGAGTGGATTACTCATACATGAAATCCTTGGTGTCTCAAGTCATCATCAACCATCCAACATTCCATGAGCGGATCAATTAGTGAACTCATTCTCTAATGAGCACTTATACTATATCCCTAGTATCCCTACACGAGCAGCTATGAGACCAGCTGCATCCAACATATGGATGTGTATATAGCATATTAGTCTGTCCGATTATCTTGAAGTCCCTCTCAAGCAATCTATGACCGAGACTATTTAGGATATGTGTTTTAAGGTGAATCGTTCTTATTATCGTGATGTCATCACTATCTGATTCCTATTGCACAGATCAATGGATATCACAATATATATTCATGCAACATGCAATATAAAGTGATAAAATATCAAATAATAATAATAAGCAAAAAATACTGTATGTCAAGTCACACGTACTATCACTCATGTGATTGGCTTGCAGGGCACCTATGACTAGCAATCTCCCACTTGACCTGAAGCCAATCACTTCTATATCTAATCCCCATTAGACCCCTATGACACTCAAAAATAATTTGAGAGAATGGTTTTGTTAGTGGATCTACGATGTTATCTTCGGATGAAATTCTTTCCACTACTATATCTCCTCGGGTCACGATCTCTCTGATCAGATGGAACCTCTTTAGAACGTGCTTAGACTTCTTATGAGACCTAGGTTCCTTCGCTAGAGAAATTGCCCCGTTGTTGTTGCAATATAAGGGAATATGCTCCTCGTTGCCCGGCACGACTCCCACATCTGTGATAAACTTCTTCATCTAGACTCTCTCCTTTACTGCCTCTACTACAATAATCTACTCCGCCTCTATGGTTGAGTTAGCAAAAGTATCTTGCTTGGAACTCCTCCAACATCCTGCTCCTCTATTCAGGGTATACACATATCCCGAATTTAACTTGCTATCATTGATATCAGATTGGAAACTCAAGTTCGTGTAGCCTTCAACCCTAAGGCTACTACCTTCATATACTAGTAAAAGATCATTAGTCCTTCTCAAGTACTTAAGGATATATTTTATTGCTTTCCAATACTCTAAGCCTAGATCTACTTGATACCTACTCATGACACTCAAAGCATATGCTATATTTGTTGGTAAATCTTAGAGGCGACATCACATGCGCAGCGAAAGAATACGAAAACAAAAATCCCTTGTTTCCAAAGAGTTGTTTGTCGTCGTGTGAAGATTGGTGCGAAAAAATCTACAAAACAAATTGCATATAGAGTAGATTGTGTTACCTAAGGAGATCGTATATCCCTGTTTTCTTACAGATCTCTAGGAGAGGGTGAAGGAGGTCAAGCATCCTCCTCTCTAGCAGTGATCCACATAGCAAGGTTGCAACGATACTCCTCAGAACTTCAGGCCTGCTCTAAGGTGGAGAGGGGGAGGAAAATAGGAGAGACAAGCAAAGGCTCTAGCCTATGAACCACTGAATCCCTCATATTTATAGAGGTCCCCTATCAAACCCTAATGGATCCTTCCCTAGTGGGTATTAAATCTGCATCCAATTATCTAAGCCTTTTAGATTAGTGGATCTCTATCCAATAATCTCTCATGAGCTCTTATTGGATCTCGTCCATGGGAACCAATAATTCTGGGGCTTATTGGATACCTAATAAGATAGGGGCTCCAGCGGATATCTCACATCCGAATCTCTACTCATCGCAATGCCTACCATATGTGTGTGACTCTCTAGGTCCAATATCGAGCTGGCCGTGAGTCATACATGTCAGAACTCCTTCTAACTTAGTGAATTATTATCTCTATAATAATTCACTCGACTCATCGACTACAGACGTACTAGGCCACTACGCCATAGTCCTTAGACGATATAGGGGAATCCAATCCATTGGACCTGTCTATCCTCAATTATCGTATTCCTATAGTCCCTCATCCATCTAATATTCTAGAGACCGTATATTAGGTATTGTGCTATCAGACCCATACGGTTTCTTCTCGAGTCTCGCTCTAATCGGATTCTCCCGGAGAACTCTTTCTCTCTCAATCTGAATGACCCTAGCTAGAGATTTGTTTGAGCAAGAACACATGGGATATTCCTCTCATGATGTCGAGAGTGGATGATCCTCTATCGACACTCAATAACTCTCGTAAGATCGATTGCCACTCCCAATGACCAGTTGTACTAGATCTGGGATATCCAAACCTATAAGTCTGGTATCAAAGAGTGGAGCACTCATACAGGACATCCTTGGTGTCTCATATCTAAGGACTAGATATACCACTAGGACTATGGAATCGCTGTTTGACAATGAGGCATCATCAACCATCTAGCATTCCGTAAGTGGATCAATCAATGCACTTATTCTCCAATGAGTACTTATACTGTATCCCTAGTGTTCCCACACGAGCAGCTATGAGGCCAATTGCATCCATCATATGGATGGGTATACAGTACACCAGTCTATCCGGTTATCACGATATCCCTCTTGAGTAACCTATGATTGAGATTATTTAGGATCTGTGTTTAAAGGTGAATCGATCTCATTATCGTGATCTTATTACGATTCCCATTATACAGATCCAAGGACATCACAATATATACATGCATATATGTAATAGTTAATATAAAGTGATAAATGTCAAAATATAATAAGCAAAACGATTCTGTGTCAAGTCACACGTGTCATCACTCACTTGATTGACTTGTTGGGCACCTATAACTGACAATCTCCCACTTGACCAAAAGCCAATCACCTATGTGTTTGATCCCCATCAGACCCCTATGACGCTCAAAGATAATATGAGATAACGACTTTGTCAATGGATCTTCATTGTTATCTTCGGATGGAACTCTTTCCACTACTACATCTCCTCGGGTCATGATCTCTCTAATATGCTGGAACATCCTTAGAACACTTCTGATGAGACTCGGGTTCCCTTATTTGAGTAATCGCCCCGTAGTTGTCGCAATATAAGGAATCAACTTCTCACTAGTTGGCTCGACTCCTAGATCTATGATGAACTTCTTCATCTAAACTCCCCGTAGTTGTACTCCGCCTCTATGATCGAGTCACCAGTAGTATCTTGCTTGGAACTGCTCCTCCATTCAAGATATACACATATCCCGAATTCGACTTGCTATCATCGACATCAGACTGAAAACTTGAGTCTATGTAGCCTTCAGCCCTAAGGCTACTACCTCCATATATTAGTAAAAGATCCTTAGTCTTTCTCAAGTACTTAAGGATACACTTTATTGCTTTCCAGTGCTCTAAGCCTGGATTCGCTTAATACCGACACTCAGAGCATACGCTATATCAGGCCTAGTACATAGCATGACATACATGATAGACCCTATCGCTGAGGCATAAGGTATCATATCCATGTTCGCCCTTTCTTCTGGAGTCTTTGGGGACATACTCCCAGAAAGCGATATCCCATGTCTCATCGGTATAAGACCTCTCTTGGAATTTTCCATGCTAAACCTTTTAACAATGGTTTTTATGTACTTGGATTGGGACAAGCTAAGCATCCTCTTGGTTTTGTCTCTATAGATCCGAATCCCCAAGATATAAGATGCTTCCCCTAAGTCCTTCATGGAGAAGTGTCTAGATAACTAAGTCTTTACTATGGATAGTATTCCTATGTCATTCTCAATGATCAAGATGTCATCTACATATAATACCAAAAAGGTGATAGCGCTCCCACTTACCTTCCTGTACACACAAGGCGCATCTTCGTTCTTAACGAAGTCATAAGATCTGATTGCCTCATCAAATCTTATGTTTCAACTTCGGAAAGCTTGCTTTAGTCCATAAATGGATCTAAGCAACATGCACACCTTATCTGGGCAATTCATAGATACAAATCCCTAAGGTTGTATCATATACATCTCCTCCTCGAGGTTCCCATTGAGGAATGCAGTTTTTCACATCCATCTGCCAGATCTCATAATCATAGTGTGCTGCAATATTCAATAGAATTCGGATAGATTTTAGCATTGCTACAGGTGAGAAGGTTTCGTCTTAGTCAACACCTTACCTTTGACGATATCCCCTAGCCACCGATGGGTAGCCTTGCTTTATAGGTCTCTACCTTTCCATCTACTCTGATCTTTTTTTTAAAGATCCACTTGCAACCGATGGGTACAATACCTTCAGGTGCATTAACTAGGTTCCAAACCTTGTTGGAGTACATAGAATCCATCTCAGAATTCATGGTTTCTTGCCACTTCCCAGAGTCTATACTCATAATAGCCTCCTCATACGTTTGAGGATCAATATCCCCAACATCCTCTCCTCTAATATGTCTCACATATCTCTCAGGAGGATGGGATACTCTGCCATACCTACGTAAACTTGAAACTTGTGTGTTAGGTACCTGAATAGACTCGGGCTGTAGAGTGGTGCTTGAGCTTGGTTCTCTAACCTCGCTCAACTCTATCATGCTCCCACTATCTCCATCAAGAATGTATTCCTTCTCAAGGAACACTGCTCTCTTGGCTATAAAGACCTTTTGGTCCTCGAGATGAGAGAAATAATATCCATAAGTTTTCATGGGGTATCCCACGAACTTGCACCGCTTTGTCCTCGATTCTAACTTATCATGGTTGTGTTTTTTAACATGGGTAGGATAGCCTTAAATCTTAACAATCTGAAGATTGGGCTTCTTCCCTTTCCATATCTCATATGGTGTAGACACTATCGACTTAGTTGGAACTCTGTTTAGAAGATAAGCTGCAGTCTGTAGGGCATATCCCCATAATGAGATGGGTAGGTCAACGAAACTCATCATGGACTGTACTATATCTAATAGCGTATAATTTCTCCTTTCAAAGACACCATTAAGCTGAGGTATATAAGGAGGTGTCCATTGGGATAATATCCCATGATTCTTGAGGAAATGAGTAAACTCTTACTTAAATACTCACCTCCTCGATCTAATTGAAGTCTTGAAACTCTTTCCAGTCTGGTTCTCCACTTCATTCTTATACTCTCTGAATTTCTCAAAGGCCTCAGACTTGTACTTCATTAAGTACACATATTCATATTTTGAGAAATCATCTGTAAAGGTAATGAAGTAGGAGTAACCACCAATGGCATGAGTTGACATGGGTCCACATACATCACTCTGTATGAGTTCCAATAGCTTAGTAGCTCTCTCTCCAGTTCCACTAAATTGAGAGTTGGTCAGTTTTCCACGAAGGCAAGGCTCGCAAGTTGCATATGACTCATAGTCAAATGGATCTAGATGTCCATCTTTTAGCAACTTTTGAATCTTTCCCTTATGGATGTAATGTAGCTTACAATGCCACAGGTATGCACTGTTCACCACATCTCATTACCTTTTAGATATACTTACATTCATGATATGTGGAGTAGTGTCTAGCATAAACAAATCTTTATGCAATATTCATCTCACCAATCTCCCCTCGGCTTTGACAGAATCTACAACAAATTGTAGATGTGATAAGTAATGCTGGTATCTAATACCAATGCACTATCATAAAAATCTGACAACTGCAGATTGATCATGAATGTACTTGAAGCTTCTCCAAGCTTCTATTTCACCCTCTCTACAAGGTACTCTTTGCAGTTCCTTTTCCAATGCCCATCTTTGCTACAATAGAAGCATCGACCTTTGTTCTTTTTCGGGTCTTTCTTAGCAACCTTTGTATTACCTGGTCTGCCCTTGTCCTTGCCCTTCTCAAGGGACTTTTCTGCTTTTCTTTTCTTTCTGGTCTCACTAGTGTAGAGAATTGGCTTCTCCTTTTTTATAGTGCTCTCTACCTCCCTCAATATATTGAGGAGCTCTAGGAGAGTCACCTCAAGCTTGTTCATATTAAAATTCATTATGAATTGTGAAAATGAATCTGGTAGGGATTGAAGCACAATGTCCACACATTAGTTATCCTCTAGAACCATTCCTAGACCTGTGAGTTTCTCTATCCACTCAATCATCTTTAGGACATGGTTCTAAACCGATGTCCCCTCAATCATCCTAGCACGGAAGAGGCTCTTGGATATCTCATATCGCTGAGTCCTTCCTTGTTCCTCAAATAATTTACAGACATGTAGGAGAATAGATCTGGCATCCATCTTTTCTTATTGTCTCTATAACTCAGGAGTCATAGAGCCCAACATGTAGTACTGAGCAAGAGTGGAGTCATCAATATACTTCACGTAACGAGCGATCTCATTCTCACTTGCCCCTTTCTCGGGCGTAGGTATCACTATATCAAGGACGTACGCGATTTTTTTCTCCGTCGTGAGAATAATTCTCAAGTTGTGGAGCCAATCCGTATAATTTGGACTAGTGAGGCAGTTGATATCAAGCATGCCACGTAAGGGATTTGAAACCAACATTTTTATGAAAATAAAGATGTAGCAGAAATGAATAACATGCAGATTTCATAAAAAATAAACAATCAAGATATGGGCTTCTATCTTAATATGCTCCCACTATTTTACTAGCGAGTCACGTGACACCATCAACATATGAAACGGAAGTCTCCGACAAACTTCTAGTGGGGATCAGGATCCAATCAGCATCTTATTAGGATTAAGAGCACTAAGGGGGGGGGGTGTGAATTAGTGCAGCGGAAAACTTTTGTCGGTTTAGAAATGATTTTTGTACGAAGAAATCTGTTTTGGATGAAAACTATTTCGGAAAGAACTTTAACTTAAGATCGAAACAAAAGTATAGTTGATGTAAAGTAACGGAGGTAATTTGCAATTAATATAAAGAGCAGAATGTAAATGCAAACCGAGATTTAGAGTGGTTCGGTCAATCTTGACCTACATCCACTTTTGGCTTCCTCCTCCGACAAGGTCACCGACGTCCACTAGAGGCCTTCCTTCAATAGGCGAAGGCCAACCACCCTTTTATAGCTTTTCTCTTTTTGAGGGTCTTAGGAGACAACCCTTACAAGTTTTCACTTCTCTCTTGAATGATCAAGACTTAGAAAGCAAAGAGGGAGAGGAACTCTAGCCTTTTATAACACTTTTAAGCTCTCAAATACTCATAATTAAAGCAAGCTTTTGGTTGTCCTTTCATGCAGAAAGGGTGGGGTTTATATAGGCCCAAATCAGTTTGAATTCGGAGCTCAAAAGTATCTATTCCCGGATTTCCGGGGTTCTGGTGGTACCACCACCATAACTGGGTGGTACTATTGCTTATCATCTATCACTGAGTTGTACTATCGCTCAATTTGGGCAGTACTATCACCTGACATCGCTTGGAGACTGAGCTCAGGCGGTACTACCGCCTGATAGGGGTAGTACCACCATTGGTAGTAATAACTGCCGGCAGTACCACCACCTGATAGGGGTGATACTGCTAGCCAGAATTCCTGGGAGACCAAGTTTCTTGGGCGGTGTCGTCGTCGGCCAGGAATTCTGGGTCCGAATGGGCTGATCCATTCGGCCCAATTAGGATGTGCCAAGGGCCCAGATGGCCCCATATTAAGTTAATGGGATCACCTCCTAATCCAAACTTAATCTATATGCTAACTACGACAATTAAGACATCAATACTAAAGATCATGTTTCGGTGCGTCAATCACTTCTTCCGGTAAACTTCCGGCGAACATCCGACTAACCCTCGGTGAAGCTCCGGCGGACTCCCGGCAAACTCCTGGACTTGCGATGATCATCTTGGCGAGTTCCGACGAGCTTCTTTGGCAAGCTCCTGGACTTCTCGGATTGTTCCTATAGAACCTCCGATGACCGTTTGAACTTCCGATGAACTTGCGGACCCCCAACGTGATCTTTGTCTTGACTCTGGCTCAACACCTACTGCATGTCTTACTGCCTTCGTAGTTAATCCTGCACACTTATCTCAACATACGGATTAGATAACCAAATGACAATTGACTTCATCATCAAAATCCGAGATTCAACAATTTCTCCCTTTTTGATGATGGCAATCAATTGATGATGGAGTTAACCTTAACTCCCCCTATCTTTATGCCATACTTGAGATAAGTCATTTTTGAATTCAAAGCCTTTGAATTCAAGAGACATATTGATAAGTTAAATTCATTTAAAATTATTAATACCCCCATCATGATTCCTATCATGATGTATCTTTCTGAAAATGATGTCAAGGCTTGAAATCCATTTTTTATGTCTTATATTTCAAATGTGAAAGATAGCAATCATAGCAATTCATCACATGGCAAGATATCAATTTGTAAGATTACGATGCAAGCTTTTGATATCTTAATATAATGTAAATATGACAATCATAGCAATTCATCATGTGGAAAGATATCATCATTGTAAGATATTAATTTATCACATATTAATATATCAATTTGTAAAATTATAATGTAAGCTCTAGTGCATAGCAATCATAGCAATTCTATCATCAATTTATCACATATTTCTCTCTATTTATCATCAACAAAAAGGAGAACATTTGAAGCATATTCAAGCATAAGTGTGGTAAAGATTCATGTCATAAAAAGATTCATATCATTTTTCAACAATAAGTGGTAAGATACCATTCATACAAATTATTTTTCAAACAATCATGACATGGAGATTACTTTCATTACTTCTTCCTTTTTATTTGTCATTAACGTTTTGCATGAAGGAGGAAAGCCATTATGAAATAACTTTGAATGAAGTTAAAAATGATAAGAGATTAAATCATGCTTCATTTTAATAAGAATCAAGATATACATGTAAAATTAAATTCTTGCAAGTGTTCATTAAAAAAATCTTCCTTCATCGAGAAGGAATTCATTTTCTCAAATCCATTTCTCGATTAAAAATTATTTTTCACGAGGTAAATCCATGAGAGATGCATTTATTAATCAATTCCATATGTCAAAAATCATGGAGCATTGATATGAAACAACTTTGATATGACATAGGCCCATGAAAGCTACATCATGTAAAATTTTAAGTCCGGAAGAGAAAATCATGTATTGTTAGGATCAATAAAGTCCGAAAATGAAGTTTAACAAATTCATGCATTCGGACAAAGTTTTGCCATAGCTTTTCAAACGTAATCATGAAGGTAAAACATGCTTATCATCATGGAAATCAAGGCACACAATTTCCAACATGTTATATAGTCATGTAAAATTCGTATCATAATATTTTCAACATTGAGTGATTGATTATAGATCAAGAAAGTCCAAAAAATCAATTTAATAAGTTCATGCATTTGGACAAATCAACATTCCTAATTCTCTTCTAATGAAATCAAATTGTTCTTCACTTAAAGGCTTTGTAAAAATATCAGTTAGTTGATGTTTAGTATCAATGAACTCTATAATAACATCATGATTAGTGACATGATCTCATATAAAGTGATGTCTAATATCAATATGCTTTGTTCTTGAGTGTTGAATGAGATTCTTTGTTAAGCATATTGCAATTGTGTTATCACATTTAGTGGGAATATTTTTAAGATGAACTTTATAATCTTCTAAGGTGTTTATCATCTAAACAACTTGTGCATAGTATGCACTAGCTGCAATATACTCAGCTTCGGTTGCAGATAGTGCAACCGAGTTTTGTTTCTTGGATGACCAAGAAACAAGTGCATATCCCAAAAATTGATATATTCCTGATGTGCATTTTCTATCTAGTCCACACCCAGCAAAATCTGCATCAACATAGGCAATTAGCTCAAAATTCTCAGATTTTGGATACCATAATCTTAGATTTGTGATACCTTTAAGATATCTAAGTATTCTTTTAATTGCTTTGAGATGAGATATCTTAGGATTCGATTGAAACCTAGCACAAAGTCCTACACTGAACATGATATCCGGTCTAGTTACAGTGTGGTAAAGTAAACTTCCTATTATACCCCTATAAGTTTTTTTATCAAAGCTTTCTCTACATTCATCAATTTCTAACTTAGTGGAGGTGCTCATAGGAGTGTTGATAGCTTTTGAGCTATCCATATTAAATCTTTTTAGTAAATCTAAATTGTATTTAGTTTGACTAATAAAGATGAAATTGCTTAGTTGCTTAATTTGTAAGCCTAAAAAGAAGGTTAATTTTACCATCAAACTCATTTCAAATTCAAGGCTCATAGTTTTAGCGAAAGATTCACAAAGAGATTCGTTCGTAGAACCGAAGATAATATCATCAACATAAATCTGAACAATGAGAAAATTATTTTCAAAATTTTTGATAAACAATGTAGTGTCGACCTTGCCTTTAGAGAAATTATTTTTAATAAGAAAAGAACTAAGTCTCTCATACCAAGCCCTTGGGGCTTATTTTAAACCATAGAGAGCTTTAGTTAATTTAAACACATGATTAGGGAGACTATTATTTTTAAATCTGGGAGGTTGTTCAACATAAACTTCTTCGAAAATAAAGCCATTAAGACAAGCGCTTTTAATATCCATTTGAACCAACTTAAAATTAGTACTACTAGCATAGGCAAGGAGCATCCTTGTGACTTCTAATCGAGCCACAGGAGCGAAGGTTTCTTCGTAATCGATACCTTCTTCTTGGTTGAA
This sequence comes from Musa acuminata AAA Group, assembly GCF_036884655.1. Lineage (NCBI taxonomy): Eukaryota > Viridiplantae > Streptophyta > Magnoliopsida > Zingiberales > Musaceae > Musa > Musa acuminata. The sequence goes on along the minus strand of NC_088352.1, from coordinate 27,066,383 downwards.
ACCATTGGCCACTAATCTATCCTTATTTCTAACCACGATACCGGACTCATCTAGCTTGTTTCTAAAGACCTATTTAGTACTAATAACTAAATGGTCATTTGGCCTAGGAACAAGCTTCCACACCTCATTTCTCTCAAATTGATTTAACTCATCTTGCATTGCGATAATCCATGAATTATCTTTCATGGCTTCGTCAATACATTTAGGTTCAATATGGGAGAGAAAAGCGGCGTTTGCACAAAAATTTTTAAGAGAAGAACGTGTTTGAACCCCCTTAGATATGTCTCCTATGATTAGCTCCTTGGGATGAGCATCTACATACTTCCAATCCTTAGGTAAGGATGTTTCAGAAGTAGATACATCCAAGTTGATAGTTGGAGAAGGGGTTTCATTTAAATTCAAGGAATCGAAATTAACATCATCATCAAAATCGTTTTTCTTGATTTCGTAAATCTCGTTGAAAACAACATGAATGGATTCTTCGATAATTAAAGTTCTTTTATTGACGATACGAAATGTTTTAGAAATCGAGGAATAACTAAGAAAAATCCCTTCATCGATTTAGCATCAAATTTTCCTAAGGCATCTTTTTCATTAAATATAAAACACTTACACCCAAAAACTTTAAAATATGAAACATTGGGTTTTTTATTGTTTCACAACTCATAAGGGATTTTGGTGAGTAAGGGTCTTACTAGAATTCTATTCATAAAATAGCATGCCATGTTTACGGCTTCGGCCCAAAAATATTTGGGTAGACTATGTTCATTCAACATGGTTCTTGTCATTTCTTGTAAATTTCTATTCTTTCTTTCTACTACTTCATTTTGTTGAGGATTTCTTGGAGTAGAGAAGTTGTGGTTGTATCCATAAGATTCACAAAATTCTTGAAAATTACGGTTTTAAAATTCACCATTGTGATCACTTCGAATTGAAGAAATTATAGAACCCTTTTCATTTTAAACAAGTTTACAAAACTTGGTGAAATATCTAAAGCATTCACTTTTATGTTTTAGGAAATAAGTCCATGTGTATCTACTATAATCATCTACCATAACAAAAGCGTATTTGCTACCTCCTAGGCTTGATGTAGAGTTTGATCCGAATAAGTTCATATGGATCAATTGCAAAGGTCTAGAGGTGCTTATTTGATTCTTAGATTTGAAGCTACCCTTTATTTGTTTTCCTAATTGACAAGCATCACACATATTATCTTTGATGAACTTGATATGAGAAATTTCTCTTACAAGTTCTTTAGATGAAATTTGGGTGATTAGTTTCATGCTAGCATGACCTAATCTCCTATGCCAAAGCCAAGCATCATCATTCAAAATCGAGAAACACATTTTATTACAAAGATCATTGATGTTAATGGTGTATACGTTATTTTATTTTAATACAATCATAGATGTGTTCTTGTGTGGTTTTTCAATGATGCAAGCATTAGATTCGAATTTGACAATATATCCTTTATCACACAATTGACTAATGCTCAAGAGGTTATGTTTTAAACCATCAACTAACAAAACATCTTCAATAAAGAAGTTGGATTTATTACCTATGGTTCCTTTGCCAATAATTTTACCATTGTTGTTGTCTTCGAAGTTGATATAGCCTTCGTCTATGCTAGTGAGCTTAGAGAATTGAGATGGATCTCTAGTCATATGCCTTGAGCATCCACTATCAAGGTACCATCTCTTGCTCCAAGCTTGTGGTGATATATGTTTCTACAAAAAAGGATGATTTTTAGGTACCCATTTAATCTTGGGTACCTCAAAATCTGATCTAAATTGTTTGTCATGTTGCATAGAGTTCTTTATGGTTTCTTATGGAACCCAAATCAATTTGTTAGGACTAATCTTCTTGAATGGACAATGATAAGTTCTATGTCCATGTTTGCAACAAAAGTTGCATTTGTTTTGATGCGAAATATGCAAGATAGGGCCTTTAATGAAGGTGGTCGGATTTTGGTGAGGACTTCTCACAAATCCTATTCCACTTTTTTTAGGAACGTAACCTTTATTTATAAGAATTATATTCAAAGACTTGCTACCAACCTTGAATTTCTTCGAGGTGACCTAGAGTAGCAAGCTCTCTTTTTGAAGAATTTCTAAATTATGACATTTCGTATATGGAGCTAAATTATTATTATGTTTAATTTTTAATTTATCGAAATTACTAACAAGACTATCATGCTCCTTTTTTAACAATTTATATTTTCTACTAATTATTTTGCATTCATCAAATAAATCATGGAAAAGCATTTAACAATTCATCGAAAGATAAATCTACATCAATTAAATTTGATACCTCCTTTCCAATGGCCATAAGTGCATAATGAGCAACTTGCTTAGCATTGGACTCCTCTTCTTCGGATGTGTTTGAGTCATCCCACATTACTTTGAGCGCATTATTCTTTAGTGTTCTCTTCTTGGCTTAGGGACAATCACTTTTATAGTGTCCTAGCTTCTCACATTCGTAGCAAATAACTTGGTCTTTTTTGGTTCAAATTTATTTTTATTATCATTTTTAAATTTATTTCTTTTAATAAATTTTTAAAATTTTCTTATTATAAGTGCCAAGTCATCGTCAAAGTCCTCATCACTTGAGTTTTCTCTCAAGTGGTCTTCTTGAGTTCTAAGTGTCATATCATTCCTGTTCTTTGGAAGGGTGTCCTCATGCTCTTCATGAGCTTTGAAAGTCATTTCGTAGGTCATTAATGACTAGATTAATTCTTTAAAAGGGAAGTTGTTTAAATCTTTAGCCTCTTGAATAGTAGTGACTTTAGGGTCCCAACTCTTTGGAAGGGATCTTAGAATTTTGTTAACAAGCTCAAAATCCGAAAAACTTTTACCAAGTCCTTTTAGACCATTAACGACATCCGTAAAACGAGTGTATATGTCACCTATGGTCTCACTCGGTTTCATACGAAAAAGTTCATAAGAATATACTAAAAGATTGATTTTTTGCTCTTTCACTCGACTCGTGCCTTCGTGAGTCACTTCGAGTATATGCCAAATATCAAATACAGTTTCACAAACTGAAACACGATTAAACTCATTTTTATCAAGTGCACAAAATAAGGCATTCATAGCCTTTGCATTTAGAGCGATAGTCTTCTTCTCCGATTCATTCCAATTGATCATTGGAAGAGAAGACTTTAAAAATCTATTTTCAATAATATTCTAAAGTTTAAAATCCATGGAAATAAGGAAGATCCTCATTTGGGTCTTCCAATAGGTGTAGTCCGTCCCATTGAACATGGGCGGACGTGTAATAAAGTGACCTTCTTGGTTTCCGACATATGCCATCTCTCTTGGGTTTTAATCCAATTGAGAGTGAACATACTCTGATACTAATTATTATGATCAAGAGCACTAAGAGGGGGGGGGTGAATTAGGGCAGCGAAAAACTGTCGTCGTTTCAAAAATGACTTTCATACGAAGAAATATGTTTTGGATAAAAACCATTTCGGAAAGAACTTTAACTTAAGATTGAAATGGAAGTATAGTTGATGTAAAGTAATGGAGGCAATTTGTAGTTAATATAAAGAGCAAAATGTAAATGCAAACCGAGATTTAGAGTGGTTCAGTCAATCTTGACCTACATCCACTTTAGGCTTCCTCCTCCGACGAGGTCATCGATATCCACTAGAGGCCTACTTTCAACAGACGAAGGTCAACCACCCTTTTACAGCTTTTCTTCATTTGACAGACTTAGGAGACAACCCTTACAAGTTTTCACTCCTCTATTGAATGATAAAGACTTAGAAAGAAAAGAGGGAGAGGAACTCTAGCCTTTTATAACACTTTTAAGCTCTTAAATACTCATAATAAAAGCAAGCTTTTGGTTGCCTTTTCATGCAGAAAGGGTGGGGTTTATATAAGCCCCAATTAGTTTGAATTCGGAGCTCAAAAGTGTCTATTCCCGGATTTTCGGGGTCCTAGCAGTACCACCGCCATAACTGGACGGTACTACCGCCTGTCATCTATCACTGAGCAGTACTACTGCTCAGTTTGGGTGGTACTACCGCCTAACATCGCTTGGAGATTGAGCTTAGGCGGTATCACCGCCTGATAGGGGCAGTACCATCGCTGGCAGTAATAATTGTCGGTAGTACCATCGCCTGACAGGGGCAGTACTACCGCCTAGAATTCTTGGGAGACCAAGTCTCCTGAGCGGTGCCAGCGCCGGTCAGGAATTTTAGGTCTGAATGGGCTGATCCATTTGGCCTAATTTGGGTCTACCAAGGGCCTAGTTGGCCACATATTAAGTTAATGGGATCACCTCACAATCCTAACTTAATCTACATGCTAACTACGATAATTAAGACATCAATGCTGCAGATCATGTTCCGGTGCATCAATCGCTTCTTCCGGATAAGCTTCTGACGAACTTCTAACGAACATTCGATTAACCCTGGGTGATGCTCCGGCGGACTCCTGACAAACTCCTAGACTTGTGACGATTCTCTTAATGAGTTTCGACGAGCTTCTTTGGTAAGCTCCTGGACTTCTCGGATTATTCCCATAGAATCTCCGACGACCGTCCAGACTTCCGACGAACTCTCGAACCCCCAACGTGATCTTTGTCTTGACTCCGGCTCAACACCTGTTGCATGTCTTACTGCTATCGTAGTTAATCCTGCACACTTATCTCAATATACAGATTAGATAACCAAATGGCAATTGACTTCATCATCAAAATTTGAGATTCAACATATCTTAGTGTAACTTCGAGGGACTCGACCAATCACACTAAGCCCAAAAGGTAGGCAACTAGGGTCAATCTAATTGCCTCACGTTTACCGACTTAATATTATCAAGAAAGGAGTTTCTATTATTTGGTCTCTTAATATGACATGTTAAACATATACATATTTAATATATATCTACATCGCATGCATATATATATACATATCTAGTAGGTGTATAAGCAATCACACATCACACGAGTAATCACACCAGATGGTCATGGACCATAGCCTAATGTGATCAGGCTTGAGCCAGTAGGCCTAATTACTCACATCAAGATCTATGTGTGTAGCGGTGCATCTCCATGCCCTGTGATCATTCATCTTGTCCTCGTTCCGTCGACATCTCGATACATCTCCATGCATTGCGATCGTCCGTCTCGTGGGTCTTGCTATTGCATCCACGCTCCCACTATGCCTCCTTATGTGATTACAACTTAATCATATGCACGCAGGCCCGATAATAAACGAGAAATATAATGGAGGCTCGTAGGCCCCAATAATAATAATCATAAGTACACACATCACACTGTCCATGATCATCCGTCCACCCATCATATATCATATGTATAAATCATCATTATGTACGACTACTAGATAATAATAAAAATAATAATTAATTAAAATTTTAATTAATTAATATTTTAAATCAGGGACATGTAGGGAATTTCTGAATTACAAGGGGTATTTTCATAATTTGGACAAAGGATAGAAACTGAAATTTCTCAAATTCCGAGGGGTGTGGCGCCGCTTCTCCCTACGGCACCTCACCCCGCGGGAGAAGCAATCGCAGGTGCCTCTACTTGTGGGTTGCTAGCTCCGTCGGCCGTAAGCTTGCTGCAAGCAGGCCGCCGACCAGTTGCTGTAGGCACAATACTTGTGCATGCACTAGCGCTGTGCTGCCTGGTTATGGCTGCCGCTACAAGTGGCTATAGGCACGTAGATCGATGGCAGCAACTGTTGATGCCCTTCCTTGTTTTTGCGTCAATGATTTTTGACTTCAAAATTCTTCCTAAACATAATACATGCAATTCAAAACCAATCATTCGTATGAACTACTTGGCTCTGATACCACTATTGGTAAATCTTGAGGGCGACATCACATGCGCAACGGAAGAACAAGAAAATAAAAATCCATTGTTTCCCAAAAGATATTCGTCGTCGTGCGAAGATTGGTGTGAAAAAATTCGCAAAACAAACTGCGTACAGAATATATTGTGTTACCTGGGGAGATCGTATATCCCTATTTCCTTGTAGATCTCTAGGAGAAGGTGAAGGAGGTCAAGCGTCCTCCTCTCGAGCGGTGATCCACACAGCAGGGCTACGACGACGCTCCTCAAAACTCTAGGCCTACTCTGAGGTGGAGAGGGGGAGGAGAATAGGACAGGTAAGCAAAGGCTTTAGCCTATGAATCACTGAATCCCTCTTATTTATAGAGGTCCCCTATCAAACCCTAATGGATCCTCCTCTAGTAGGTATTGGATCTGTATCCAATTATCTAAGCCTTTTAGATTAGTGGATCTCTATCCAATAATCTCTCATGGGCTCTTATTGGATCTCATACATGGGATCCAATAATTCAGGAGCTTATTGGATATCCAATAAGATATGGGCTCCGGCGGATATTTAATATCTGAACCTCTACTCATCGCAATACTTACCATATGTGTGTGACCCTCTAGGCCCAATATCGAGCTGGCCATAAGTCATACATATCAGAACTCTTTTGTTAGGATCCTTTTATTTTCTATGATTTAATTTTATATTCTGTATATTTATTAAGTCTGTTTGGTTTAGCTAAAGTCGGAACTCTATAAATAGGGATGTAATTGTTTCTTTTCAGTTATCTATGAAAAATACTATTATGTCTTTTGACAAACCCTAGGAGGTCGATCCCCTCGAAGCGATCAAGGAGGGCTGATCCCCTCGAAGTGATCAAGGAGGCCGATCTCCTCGAAGTGATCATCCCATTTCTCTTTTTCTTTTTTACGATAAGACTTTAAGGTCTTATCATTTGGTATCAGAGCAGCGATCCTTGGCATTCTCGCTACAACATAACTATTCAAAAAAAAAAAGGGAAAAAGGATTGTTACCCCGGTGGCCACCGAGAAGGGTTCCTTGCTTCCCTTCTTCCCCACCGCCGCCCCTGCTCTCCGGTAGGCCGCGCCCTACAGTGACCGTTGCTGCCTCCTTCCCAATGCTGACATTATTTCCTAGCCGATCGACCAACACCATCGCTACCTCCCCAGCCAGCGACCTCTCCTCCTCGCTTCCCCATCTCGCTCGAGCGAGAAGGACCACTAGCACCGTCCCCCTGCCAACGGACCACCCCTTCGTCGTTGATACTATCGGCGATGCTACTCTAACTTCCTTGCTACCGTGCCCCCGCCCCCCCCCCCCCCCCCAGGTCCCAGCCACAGTCGCCATTGCCCCCTCCTCACAGCGACCGAAATAGGGCAACTCACCGTTGCTGCCCTTGTTCCAGCCATGCCTCCACTAGTCGCGCCACCTCCAGCACTCCTCTTCCCCTCGAGCGCCGTCGCCGCCCAACCGACCCATCACCACTGCAGGCCACTGTGCGACGACCGTCGCTCGCCTCCCAGCTACCGCTCCACCTTGCTTTGCATCCTTTGTAACCGAAACATAGCACAGGCAACTCACCTTCCTGCCCCTGTTTCCAACCATGCCTATAGTCTCCGTTGCACTACTGAAGGTCTAGCAATATGTTGAACTCGCTAAACAATTTAGCCTCTTATAGATGTATCCTTCTCATGTCAAAGAGAAAGTTACAATACTCTATGGTGTCAAGTTTGGTCACCTTGGGATGGCTATGGATAGTCCATCTTCCATACACAATATATTTTGTATGTTTATTAATATAATATATATATATATATATATATATATGTCATTATTAATTATTTAGTGGAGGAGTGCAGTTGAATCGGAGACAATTTGAAAATTCACAATCTTGTATCATATGGTGTATTTAAAATCAGATTTTTATTCAAGACTTACTATTTTCTCGATCAGCAATTATAGAAGCATACACATGCGTAATCAGACAGGTTTGAATTAGGTATACATTGTCCTTCTCCATTCTTTTCCTTAAAGCATTGTTCTTTACAAGCAGATAAGTTGCAGCCACCATGATTCAAGTATTCTTGACATCTTGCTGCGTCCACCAAGGTCACAATAGCGTTGACTGTATATTCCACATAAAGAAAATACATTTGTATAAATATCATGGTATGAAGTCTTTTAAATCTAAAAAAAAAAAAAAAAAACATCCTCTATGTGCTGTGAAATAAATGTTAATGTTAATAAAAATAAGATGCATATTGGGGCTCGGAAATCGTAGAATGATTTGGCCATAGTTACTCGACGAAAGAAAGAAAAAGAAAAACTATCCGAAGGTAATCTAATAAAATTTACACTCAAATAATAATAAAATTTAAGAACAAATAAAGAGAGATAATACCGGAGGCGAAGATAGTGAGCACCAAAAGGAAGGAGACGAGGGAAATTTTTGCCATCCTTCAATATGAATGATATTTACTTTTGTTGAGTAAACGACTTCAATTAAGTCATATATATATATAGTTACACGGGCCATGAACAATCATTTGAATATATTATATCCTTGCATTCTTCTTTTGAAAGATATAGTCTTTATTGCATTTGCATGGTTGCAGAGAGCATGAACAATAATTTAAATAGTTTATTTCTTTCCATTCAATCATTTAAATAGTTTATTTCTTTCCATTCAATAAAAGATACAGTATTTATAGCATATTCTAATTTTTTTACTGATTATGTATTATCTACGACCATACATATTTTTGGCTAATGTGTAACCCCAAAACCTATTTGAAAAATTAAATTGAGTTGAAATATACTACTTGGTTGATTTAAAAAATTTTGAGTTTCCATCCTATTTGGATATTATCATGAAATTTACACAAATTCGATCAAGTCAAATTAGGTACTTATTTAAAAAAATTAATCAAATTATCAATTGAATTTGTTGAGATTCGTTAAAGTAATAAAAAATTTCCCTTTTTTGACTTACTTGGTGATTTTTTTTTTTTAGAATGTTGATGGTAAAAATTAAATGGAAGTTCTAAAGCATGAATTAAGAATGTTTTTAAATGGTTCAACATGGCAATACTTATTTAACCATAAAATATTTAAGGAATCTTATCATTAGTGAATTTTTTTTATTGATTGATAATCATAATCAAAATCTAATTAGATCTATAACATATAGTATTCAATTAAACATAGCCTAATACTATTACCACTAGTGTTTCTTTTCATAAGCTCATACGAAGAGTTTTGTCATTTATACAATAGGCTTTAGCTTATTTTAGGGTCAAGAATTAGAGAAGAGGTTGAAAACTTTTATGATGATGATGAAATTAATTAATGAATCCAAAACATAAATCTTATATGATAATAAGAGATATAAGAGATACTATGACTATGAATATAAACTACCAAAGGATTTAAAGTTAAGTTAGAGGATTAGATGTTGAACCGTAGGATAGATCGATATGACAAGTAATCTATCGATAAATCGAAAGATGAATCGATGATTCAAAGGATCAGATGATATATCATAGAGGTATGGTCGATGTATCAAAAGGAATGGTCACATACGTTGTGTCATCGAAGCTTTGATTGAGTGCCTAATGCCTGAGTCGGGGTTTTGATCGAAGTTAATAGGGCTATAATTATGTTACTAATAGTCTAAAATGTGACTTTGATTAGGCTTTGTCGAGTGGAGGCTAATGTAGGATACAGTGTGCTGGTCAATGGGCCATATTGAGCTCTTACTAGGATATTGTGGTATTGCCTAGGCAATGAAGCACCTATATAGGTGATAGCGGTAGGACCTTTTGTCATATTTTCTTATCTTATAGAAGTCTTTATTCGGTTCATGCATGTTCTTGAGTTTGAGTAATGTCATGAATTTGTAAAAGGTGTGAGGAAATTGTAAAAGCTTAAAAATAAGGTTTAGTAAGCCTTGGAATCCCTTTTTATAAATTATTTAAAATAAAATAATATATATATATATTAACGACATGTCCACCTACTTATAGAAATTGTTAATGAATTAAAAACTCTAAACAAAAATAACTAATATTAGATTAGTGAGTCAAATTCTTAGGAAACCTATGAGATGACTTACAAAATTTATATAAAAATATATAAAATAAAGGTTTATATTTTTTTTTTTGAAGAATTCATAGAAACCTATGAGATGACTTACAAAATTTATTCAAAAATGACATTGTCTTCTTAGAAGAATGTTCAAACGAGACAAGTTTGAGAAATAACTCTTCTTACAAGAGTTCATACAGGAATGTTGAAACAAGGTAAGTTCTAAGTTAGAAATAACCGTTCTTACGACAAGATTCAAAAGATATATGAAGAAAAATAATCCAATAAGAAAAAATGTCAAGACCAAAAATGAGCCAAAAAAAATTTAATTACATATTATGAAGATAGAGAATAAATACTCTAAACTTAACCAAACATATTATTTTCTATAGATCTCACCAACGACAAAATATCCATATAGCTATTTGTAAATAATTGTAACTTATAGTTTGGTTTTTATTGTTGTTGTTATTCAATTCATATAAAACCATTTTAATATACCATTTGTCTCTCATGTTACCCCATATAATAAACCATTAGAAATACTCTATAGAGACCCCCTATAATTATACCTTCAAATGCCAAGTTAAAGGAGACGCCCTGTAGTTCAAAATTAAAAATAGAAAGAAAATAGAAAAAAACATTTTGCCTTTTCCCTTTCAAAGTACCAAAAGAGACATGAAATTTGGTGGAAAGAAAACACCCGCTTTTTCTAAATAGAAGAGTTAATTGTTTCCTTCACAAAATTGTTTGGCAGTCTTCACAAAAGGTTTCTAGCAACATATATTTTCCATTGGTCTCCGTTCGACCAACAATGTAAATTTGCTAGTACTATAAGAATTATAGAATCGGACTAAAAAAAGTTATAAACAAGAGATTGTCTCTTCTTATAGATATTTTTCCATCACGTAGAAGAGTAAATGTTCTTGGAAGTTACTGAAGCAAAACTATTTCGTAATGCTATGTCACAATTCATGCCTTTGAAAAGTTTTATCACGGAAATGTTGTGGAGTTGACATCGAATCACAATCCTTTGATCCTTTTTAATAGTGTTTGATAATGTTCATATGTTATACCTCGATTACCCTTGTGATCCTTTTAAGATTTCCTACATAATCATGATCGTATATGACCAATTTGAGTCGCTTTTGGAACTCATTCTCCTCCGACCATGACTATGAGATTGGCCAATTTCATATATATCTGTCAACTTACAGCTATTCCATCGAACATTACATTGCTTATCGAGTAAGTTAGGTTTCCACAAGAAGGCTCATTACTGCCAAGTCAAATTCCACTCAATAATCCATGTTGCTTACCATTCAAGAGTAATAAATTATACATGTTTTATATACATAAATATAATATTTGCTTCCATATACAATAAAACTTGTAAACAAGTATATATAGTTTTGCATAACAAAAGAATACATGGCTCAACGATGGTGAAAGGGGAAGGTTGGGTGCTTGACCTCCACATCTTGCCCGGTTCCTGACTTCCATGTCCCAAGAACAATAAGGGGGGTCAAGCGTCCAACCCTCGTGCCTCGATGATGAGGTGGTGGTCGAGTTTCCTAACCTTTGTGGCGTGACAAAAGTCAGTAACTCTAACCTCTGTTGTGGCATCAATGACATGAACTTTGATATGCTATATTGTTTCTGTCAAGATCGAGAGCACTAAGAGGGGGGGGTGAATTAGTGCAGCGAAAATCTTTCAGCGATTAAAAACGAAAGCTGCGTTTGTTCAATAAAAGTGATTTCGATGTAAAAGCCGATCTTAAGATTAAGCGCAGTTTACGCAGTTTGCATCTAAACTCAGTTTGCGTCTAAACGCAGTTTGCGTCTAAACGCAGTTTTACGTCTAAACTCAGTTTACATCTAAACGCAGTTTGCGTCTAAACACAGTTTGCGCCTAAACGCAGTTTGCGTCTAAACTCAGTTTGCGCAGTTTACGTCTAAACACAGTTTTACGTCTAAACGCAGTTTTACGTCTAAACGTAGTTTTACGTCTAAACGTAGTTTTACGTCTAAACGCAATTTGCGCAGTTTTAGAAAGATCTGAACTTAGAAACTCGTTCGTAAAAGCACAAAAGACAGTTTGCAGTTATAAATGGAATCAGAACGTAAACGTAAACTATAATGTAAAGATCGTACGAAAACATCGATTTACGTCTGAATGCAGATTCGGAAAAATCAGAACTTAGAGACTTGTTCGTAAAAGCGCAGAGGGCAGTAGCTATGTAGGAGGTTTACAGTAATGATAAAGTGCTCAAAGTAAAAGCAAACCAGAGATTTAGAGTGGTTCGGTCAGTCTTGACCTACTCCACTTTTGGCTTCCTCCACCGACGAGGTCACCGACGTCAACTAGAGGCCTTCCTTCAATAGGCGAAGGCCAACTGCCCTTTTACAGTTTCACTCCTTTTGAAAAGGCTCAGGAGACAACCCTTACATATCCTTTCTCTCCTCTCTTTACAACTCAAGACTTGAAGAACAGAAAGAGGAAAACTTTTGGACTTTACACAAATTTGAGCTCTTAGAATCACAGAAAAGATCAAGAATTCGGTGTGGATCTGTGTTGAATGGGTGGGCTATTTATAGGCCCCAACCCAGTTCAAATTTGGAGCTCAAAACGATCAAATCCCGGAATTCCGGGATCAGGCGGTTGCACCTCCTGACTGGAGAGGTTGCACCGCCTGGCAGAGCTCGGAGACTGAGCCCAGGCGGTTGCACCTCTCTGTCAGGGGCGGTTGCACCGCTTGAGTCTGGCTCGGAGACTGAGCCACAGGCGGTGCCACCTCTTGACTGAGGCAGTTGCACCTCTCTGCCAGAGCTCGAAGACCGAGCTCAGGCGATGCTACCTCTCTGTCAGGGAGGTTGCACCGCCAAGTCTAACTCGAAGACTGAGCTCAGGCGGTGCTACCTCTCTGTCAGGGAGGTTGCACCGCCAAGTCTAACTCGAAGACTGAGCTCAGGCGGTGCTACCTCTCTGTCAGGGAGGTTGCACCGCCAAGTCTAACTCGAAGACTGAGCTCAGGCGGTGCTACCTCTCTGTCAGGGAGGTTGCACCGCCCAATCTAGCTCGAAGACTGAGCTCAGGCGGTTGCACCTCCTTGCTGGGGCGGTTGCACCGCCTAGTCTCGCTAGGAGACTTAGCCCAGGCGGTGCCACCTCCTGGCCTAGGCGGTTGCACCTCATGGTGCAATCAGGGTCCGAATGGTTAGCTCCATTCTGCCCAATTTCAATCTTTTCAAGGGCCCAATTGCCCCAAGATTAAGCTAATGGGATCACCTCCCATTTTCCAACTTAATCAATGTGCTAACTACGATTAAATCTAAGACAATTTCTGCAGCTTTGCTCCGATGCGTCAATCGCTTCTTCCGGCGAGTTTCCGGCGAACTTCCATCGATCATCCGATGAACCCTCGGTGATTCTTCTGCGGACTTCCGGCAAACTCCTGGACTTTGCGACGATCCACTTGGCGAGTTCCGACGAGCTTCGCTTGGCAAGCTTCTGGACTTCTCGGATCTGTTCTCGCAGAACCTCCGACGACCGTCCGAACTTCCGTCGAACTCTCGAACTCCCAACATGATCATGATCTTGACTCCGGCGCAACTCCTGCTGCTTGTCTAACTTTTATCGTAGTTAATCTTGCACACTTAAAGCAAAACTTTGATCGAGACAATTAATCCTAAGCAATTAACCAAGTTGTCCGGCATGTCATTGGTCCCTCGACGCTTCGTCTGATTCTTCGGCGCATCGTCCTCTCCTGCGGCCTATTGCCTAATCGGTCAGTTGACTTTGCAACTCCGATATCCTTGGCACAATAACCGCTCTTCTTGGCCCGATGCCCGAGTCCACTTCCCGGAGCCTTCTATCGATACGTCGACCGATCTACCGGCCCGACGTCCAATCTTCTGACATATTCCTTCGGCACAACATGATTTTCCTGCTTTAATTGTCTCATCCTGATCGAAGCATCCTGCGTCACTCAAAACACAGATTAAATCATAAAGATATATCAAGTAGTTTCATCATCAAAATACGAGATTCAACAATCTCCCCCTTTTTGATGATGACAACCACTTGATGACGGAGTTAAACTGAACTCCCGGAGTTTAAACAAACTCCCCCTATCAATATGCCATCTTGATAGAACCTTGAATTCAAACTGAATTCAAGTCATTGCAATATTCATCATGAATACTTGCAACACGTCAACATGAACATATGCATAAACTTATGCATCACATGTCATGTCATCAACATACTTTCATCAACATACTTCTCCCCCTTTGTCATCAACAAAAAGGAGAAGTATCACTATCAATCGTTTGTGATATTGGTTCAACTCATTGCATGAAAAACATAATATCAAGTTTTATCATCATGCAATTTTGCTAGAAAATATAGTAAGTGTTGAATCATGCTTAGAATATTCAAGCTATCAAGTTTTAGATATGCAAGTTTTATAGCATACAAGATAGCACTTGGTATGAAAATTAGAGATGTTCAAGATAGCAAGTTCTACATCATGCAAGCTAGCAAATTAGAGATGTTCAAGAAGGCAACTCTTGCTTCTTGAAATATGAAAATTTTGTCCACTTTGCTAGATGTGCAAGTTAGCATGTTTTGCTTCTTGAGATAGGCAAGATAGCACCTTTGTTCTTTTTGTTTCTTAAGATGTTCAAGATAGCAATTTCTTCTCTTTTGAGAAGTGAAAATTTGCTTTCTTTTTGAATTGTGCATGCAAGTTATCTCCTCCTTAGTCATTGTCAAAAAGAAGGGAAAACCCTTTCTGTCAATTTCTAAATCATGACAAAGGTGAGTAATCATTTTTATTTCAAAATTTCATAATTGAGATAAACCTTGAATTCAAATCAATGCAATTTTAATCAAGGTTCATATCATATGCAATACATTACGTAGAAAGCATAAGTATTGCATGCATCATTTTAGCAACAAATCGTAGCATTTCATCACATGGCAAGATATCATCAAGTAGAATTACGATGCAAGTTCTTGATATCTTAACATGATGAAAATTCAAATATGGCACTTATAGTATCAATTCATATATTTCTCCCCCTTTATCATCAACAAAAGGAGATATGTATGTGAAACAAATCTTTGCAAGCAAAGACACTATCATTCATATTTCAAGATGGAATTTATAAGCAGGAATCAATTCATCAAATCCATTTTAGAAAAATATTTTTCATAAGTGTATGAGAAAATCCGATTGTTAGGATACCAATTGTTAAGTGAATCCGAAAATGAAATTAGTACTTTCATGCATTCGGATAAGATTTTGCTATAGATTTTCAAGTTCAATTATGAAGATAAAACATGCTCATGATCATAAAAAATTATGTATCCAAAAAATATAATTTCCAACATGTTATAGTGTAAAATCATCATGGCAATTAAGTGTTTTGAACATTGAATCAAGAATGTCCGAAAAATAATCTTAACACGTTCATGCATTCGAGCATATTTTTGCCATAGTTTTTCAAATATACTCATGAGAATAACACATGCTTATCATCGGCTTAAAATCTCATGCATAAAATTGTTAATCAAAATATTTAATTTCATCATTATGCATTTCTTCAGATCAAACATGATCTTTAATCAAAATCGAGAAATAACAATGGAAATCAACGTAATACACATTATTACTTCTTAACCATGATTTCATATTTTCAATCAAGATCATTTTATTTGTTTATCATAAAATATGCAATATTATCATTTTCCAAATTACTTAGTATGATCATAATAATTTTTTTTTTTAACATGTAATTTTTAAGAAAATTAATTCTAAACTAAAAGAGAAAAATACATCATGAAAGCATCAAGTAATTTCAAAATAAATTAGGGGGATTTCGATTACCTCATCATTATAGGCTGTTAAGGCGTAGTTTGCCGCCTTGCTTTTGTTGACTTTTTCTTCTTCGGAGGAGCTCGATTCTGATACCAATTGTTAGGATCGAGAGCACTAAGAGGGGGGGGGGTGAATTAATGCAGCGGAAATCTTTCAGCGATTAAAAACGAAAGCTGCGTTTGTTCAATAAAAGCGATTTCAATGTAAAAGCCAATCTTAAGATTAAGCGCAGTTTGCGTCTAAACTCAGTTTGCGTCTAAATGCAGTTTGCGTCTAAACGCAATTTGCGTCTAAACGCAGTTTTACGTCTAAACTCAATTTACGTCTAAACGCAGTTTGCGTCTAAACACAGTTTGCGCCTAAACACAGTTTGCGTCTAAACTCAGTTTACGTCTAAACGCAGTTTGCGTCTAAACTCAGTTTGCGCAGTTTACGTCTAAACGCAGTTTTACGTCTAAACGCAGTTTTACGTCTAAACGTAGTTTTACGTCTAAACGCAATTTACGCAGTTTTAGAAAGATCTGAACTTAGAAACTCGTTCGTAAAAGCACAGAAGACAGTTTGCAGTTATAAATGGAATCAGAACGTAAACGTAAACTACAATATAAAGATCGTACAAAAACATCGATTTACGTCTGAATGCAGATTCGGAAAAATCAGAACTTAGAGACTTGTTCGTAAAAGCGCAGAGGGTAGTAGCTATGTAGGAGGTTTGCAGTAATGATAAAGTGCTCAAAGTAAAAGCAAACCAGAGATTTAAAGTGGTTCGGTCAGTCTTGACCTACTCCACTTTTGGCTTCCTCCACCGACGAGGTCACCGACGTCAACTAGAGGCCTTCCTTCAATAGGCGAAGGCCAACTGCCCTTTTACAGTTTCACTCCTTTTGAAAAGGCTCAGGAGACAACCCTTACAGATCCTTTCTCTCCTCTCTTTACAACTCAAGACTTGAAGAACAGAAAGAGGAAAACTTTTGGACTTTACACAAATTTGAGCTCTTAGAATCAGAGAAAAGATCAAGAATTCGGTGTGGATCTGTGTGATTTCTGTGCTGAATGGGTGGGGTATTTATAGGCCCCAACCCAGTTCAAATTTGGAGCTCAAAACGATCAAATCCCGGAATTCCGGGATCTGGCGGTTGCACCTCCTGACTGGAGAGGTTGCACCGCCTGGCAAAGCACGGAGACTGAGCCCAGGCGGTTGCACCTCTCTTTCAGGGGCGGTTGCACCGCCTGAGTCTGGCTCGGAGACTGAGCCCCAAGCGGTGCCACCTCTTGACTAAGGCGGTTGCACCTCTCTGCCAGAGCTCGAAGACCGAGCTCAAGCGGTGCTACCTCTCTATCAGGGAGGTTGCACCGCCCAGTCTAGCTTGAAGACTGAGCTCAGGCGGTGCTACCTCTCTGTCAGGGAGGTTGCACCGCCTAGTCTAGCTCGAAGACTGAGTTCAGGCGGTTGCACCTCCTGGCTTGGGCGGTTGCACCGCCCAGTCTCGCTGGGAGACTTAGCCCAGGCGGTGCCACCTCCTGGCCTAGGCGGTTGCACCTCCTAATGCAATCAGGGTCCGAATGGTTAGCTACATTCGGCCCAATTTCAATCTTTTCAGGGGCCCAATTGCCCCAAGATTAAGCTAATGGGATCACCTCCCATTTTCCAACTTAATCAACGTGCTAACTATGATTAAATCTAAGACAATTTCTGCAGCTTTGCTCCGATGCGTCAATCGCTTCTTCCGGCGAGTTTCCGGCGAACTTCCGTCGATCATCCGATGAACCCTCGGTGATTCTTCTGCGGACTTCCGGCAAACTCCTAGACTTTGCGACGATCCACTTGGCGAGTTCCGACGAGCTTCGCTTGGCAAGCTTCTGGACTTCTCGGATCTGTTCTCGCAGAACCTCCGACGACCGTCCGAACTTCCGTCGAACTCTCGAACTCCCAACGTGATCATGATCTTGACTCCGGCGCAACTCTTGCTGCTTGTCTAACTTTTATCGTAGTTATATCGTAGTTATTCTTGCACACTTAAAGCAAAACTTCGATCGAGACAATTAATCCTAAGTAATTAACCAAGTTGTCCGGCATGTCATTGGTCCCTCGACGCTTCGTCTAATTCTTCGGCGCATCGTCCTCTCCTGCGGCCTATTGCCCAATCGGTCAGTTGACTCCGCAACTCCGATATCCTTGGCACAATAAGCGCTCTTCTTGGCCCGATGCCCGAGTCCACTGCCCGGAGCCTTCTGTCAATACGTCGACCGATCTACCGGCCCGACGTCCAATCTTTTGACATGTTCCTTCGGCACAACATGATTTTCCTACTTTAATTGTCTCATCCTGATCAAAGCATCCTGCGTCACTCAAAACGCAGATTAAATCATAAACATATATCAAGTAGTTTCATCATCAAAATACGAGATTCAACAGTTTCAACTCATCAATGATTCTTGTTTGAGGTCAGAGTTATATTAATTCTTATTTATTCATACAGATCCTTCATATGAAGGAAAAAATATTCGTTATTATGCACTAGTCTCTTAAATGTCTCAGATTACTTGAACTTGGTGGATGTCTGTTAGAACTTTGACAAATATTACCTTATAGACTTTGAAGTTTTTGGGGTCTTTCCTTCTTAAAATTTGCCCATTGATTCCTATTCTAATTAGTTTTTACCTCAGAGTATGTTCATATCATTTTCACTTTTGATTGATATTCTAATGGAAAATAAAGTAAACAGTCTACTCTTGATGGTATCAATCATCATTAGTGAGGATTTGAACTTATGTAAAGCTCCTATGCTAGATAAATAAAAAAATTGGGTACTTGATTTCGTCTATTATTTTAAGAGTTGAGAAGGCAAAGGCTACTCGATTTTGCTTACCTCCTCGATTTTGCCTACTCTTTGTTTATACTTTCGAAGCACTCAAAATGTTTGCACTCGTTGTATTGAGTTAACCACTGTGATTTTCCTTTTCATTGCCATTGAACTTTTGGAATGTAAGAAGTTATACCTGAAAAAATAAATTTTCACCCCGACTTGGAGCAAGTCTCTAATAGTTTTGGTCGCTTTTGGGATTGTATCATCTTTTTCATCATCTCTACTACCTATTCCTTTGAGTAGAAAAGGTATAGCATTACGTATTACCTATTTCATTTCTTAGTCAAGTACTCCTACATCGACTTGAAGTCCTCCCACTTTTGGTTATTTTAATGGGAAACCCGTTAAAACCAATCTTATGAAGTTTCCTAGCTTCCTCCCTTTAGTCTTGTCTTGATACTTAGAGTTTGTTTTTACATTCTCTACCTCCTTGGCTCATTTCATAACCAAACACTCTCCTTCCATGAGAGCAAGGGATTGATGACTCCATGGAAGTCCCGCCTCTGTGATACCATGGCACTGCCATGCTCATGGCCATACTATCGGCCCTACTATCCATTGCCTCATATCTATGTCTCTTTCTTTGCGATTAGTAAATATACTTTTGTGACACTATGATACTTCTCCTAGTCCACTTCTATTTTAATCGATACTCAGTTTTGGATAATTGAGTTCCTTTAGACTAGTCGTCGCTTCCTCGCCCCTTTCGATCCCTTACTTCAACACCTCTGTGTTTTTTGAGTTAATGGAAAGATAGTCTATAACTCTCATGCATAACCTCTACTATCATGTTGTAGGGCTCACATTGGTTATGTTCTCCTTAGCTTCCTTGGTAGCAACGTTCACTTACTCATCTTTGTCCTCTGACTTGTCGGGATTCTTTAAGTGAATATGAGTTTTGGAGTAATCCAACTAGTACTTACACTCAGAATTCCTTCTTGGTGGTACATAGCTCTCATATGCTGATAACTAAAGCTTTCATTCAATCCAAAATTTGATACACGCATGAAAGGCTTGCCTCTATAGTACCATAGCATTCACTCATTGAATCCATAGCCCTTCTTGTCGTCGTATTATTCATTAAAGTGGAGCTCCCAATAGCTCTCAATTATAACTTCGCATGATCATGTCCCTCACAAGACATCTCTTGTGTGTATTGCATTGCCTCGAACTATCCACCAAGATCCGCTACACCATGTCATCTCTTGATGATATCTCCATTGCATTCTAATATTTATGGGAAGAACTTGGACTATAATCTCTTAATGTGTGGCCTCTGCCAGCACATCGTAGGGCCTTCACCACCTTCGATTGTATTAGCTCATTTGGAAATGATATTCGTCCACCCACTCTCATGTCACACTCGGATGAAGCATAGTTGCAGGATACTCCGTCGCCTAGCAGCTCTCAAAGTCCACTAACTTTATTGAAATTGATGTACCATTATCTGAATCCTAGGCCTTTACCCTAGCATAATCTCTATTGCACAGCGCTTCCTACATGGTAACTTAAATTGTAGCACTATGATATATTCTTCAAGAGTACTCACTTTCATGCCCTCTTGCCTCGTGCCAAGGCCTTTTGACCCCAACTTTACCTTTGCAAGTTGAGTTGTTGGGAAATCTTGGGGGCGACATCACATGCGCAGTGGAAGAACAAGAAAACAAAAATCACCGATTCTCAAAAAGATGTTTGTCGTCATGCGAAGATTGGTGCGTAAAATCCGCAAAACTAAAAAACTGTATATAGAATAGATTGTTACCTAGGGAGATCGTATATCCCTATTTCCTTGCAGATCCTCAGGAGAGGGTGAAGGAGGTCAAGCGTCCTCCTCTCTAGCGGTGATCCACACAGCAGGGCTGCGACGACGCTTCTCAAAACTCCAGGCCTACTCTGAGGTGGAGAGGGGAAGGAGAATAGGAGAGGCAAGCAAAGGCTCTAGCCTATGAGTCTCTGAATCCCTCCTATTTATAGAGGTCCCCTATCAAAACCTAATGGATCCAATAACCCAAGCCTTTTAGATTAGTGGATCTCTATCCAATAATCTCTCATGGGCTCTTATTGGATCTCGTCTATGGGATCCAATAATTCATGGGCTTATTGGATATCCAATAAGAGAAGGGCTCTATCGGATATCTCATATCCAAACCTCTACTCATCGTAATGCCTACCATATGTGTGTGACTCTCTAGGCCCAATATCGAGCTGGCCGTGAGTTATACCTGTCAGAACTCCTTCTAACTCAGTGAATTATTATCTCTATAATAATTCACTCGATATATCGACTACGGACGTACTAGGCCACTACGTCGTAGTCCCCAGACGATATAGGGGAATCCAATCAATTGGACCTGTTTATCCTCAATTACCGTGTACCTATAGTCCCTCATCCATCTAATATCCCAGAGACCATATATCGAGCATGGTGTTGTCAGACCCATATTGTTTCTACTCGAGTCTCGCTTTAATCTGATTCTCCCGGTGAACTCTTTCTATCTCAACCCGAATGACCCTAGCTAGGGATTTGTCTGAGCAAGAACACATGGGATATTTCTCTCATGACGCCGAGAGTGGATGATCCTCTATCGACACTTAATAGCCCTCGTAAGGTCGACTACCATTCCCAATGACAAACTGTACTAGATCTGGGACAGCCAAACCTATAAGTCTGGTATCAAAGAGTGGAGCACTCATCCAGGACATCCATAGTGTCTCAAGTCTAAGGACCAGATATACCACTAGGACTACAGAATCGCTGTCTAATAATTAGGCATTATCAACCATCCAACATAACGTAAGCAGATCAATCAGTGAACTTATTCTCCAATGAGCACATATATTGTATCCCTAGTGTCCCTACATGAGCAGTTATGAAACCCGCTGTATCCATCATATGGACGGGTATACAGCACACCAGTTTGTCCGGTTATCACGATGTCCCTCTCGAGTAACCTATGACCGGGATTATTTAGGATATGTGTTTAAAGGTGAATCGATCTCATTTTTGTGATCTCATCACGATCCGATTCCCATTACACAAATCCAAGGACATCAAAAAAAAAATATATATATATATATATATATATATATATATATATATATATATATATATATGCAATAGTTATAAAGTGATATATGTCAAAATATAATAAGCAAAAAAATTCTGTATTAAGTCACATGTGTCATCACTCACATGATTGGCTTGTTGGGGACCTATGACTAGTAATCTCCCACTTGACCTCAAGCTAATCACCTATGTGTCTGATCCCCATCAAACCCTTGTGACGCTCAAAGACAATATGAGACAACGGCTTTGTTAGTGGATCTGTAATATTATCTTCGGATGGAACTCTTTCCACTACTACATCTCCTCGGGTTACGATCTCTCTAATAAGGTGGAACCTCCTCAGAATATGCTTAGATTTCTGATGAGACCTAGGTTCCTTTGCTTGAGCAATCGCCCCGTTGTTATCATAATATAAGGAGATCGGCTCCTCGCTACCTAGCACGACTCCCAAATCTATGATGAACTTCTTCAACCAGACTCCATCATTTGTTGCATCTGATGCAGCAATGTACTCCGCCTTTGTGGTCGAGTCAACAGTAGTATCTTGCTTAGAACTCTTCCAGCACACTGCTCCTCCATTCAAGGTGTACATATACCCTGAATTCGACTTGCTATCATTGACATCAGACTGAAAACTTGAGTTTGTGTAGCCTTCAATCTTAAGGTAATAACCTCCATATACTAGTAAAAGATCTATAGTCTTTCTCAAGTACTTAAGGATACACTTTACTGCTTTCCAATACTTCAAGCCTGGATCCACTTGATACCTGCTCATGATACTCAAAGCATGCGCTATATCAGGCCTAGTATATAGCATGGCATACATGATAGATCCTATTGCTGAGGCATAAGGTATCATATCCATGTTCGCCCTTTCTTCTGAAGTCTTTTAGGACATACTCGTAGAAAGCGATATCCCATGTCTCATCGGTGTGAGACCTCTCTTGGAATTTTCCATGCCAAACCTTTTGACAATGGTTTCTATGTACCTGGACTGAGACAAGCCAAGCATCCTCTTGGATCTATCTCTATAGATTCTAATCCCCAAGATATAGGATGTTTCCCCTAAGTCCTTCGTAGAGAAGTATCTAGATAACCAAGTCTTTACTGTGGATAGCATTCCTATGTCATTCCCAATGATCAGGATGTCATCCACATATAACATCAAAAAGGTGATAGCGCTCCCACTTACCTTCTTGTACACACAAAGCTCATCTTCGTTCTTAACGAAGTTATAAGATCTGATTGCCTCATCAAATCTTATGTTCCAACTTCGGAAAGCTTGTTTTAGTCCATAAATGGATCTAAGCAACCTACACACCTTATCTGGGCAATTCTTGGACACGAATCCCTCAGGTTGCATCATATACACCTCCTCCTTGAGGTTCCCATTGAGGAATGTGGTTTTCACATCCATTTGCCAAATCTCATAATCATAGTGTGCTGCAATAGCCAATAGAATTCTGATGGATTTTAGCATTGCTACGGGTGAGAAGGTTTTGTCGTAGTCAACACCTTGCCTTTGATGATACCCCTTAGCCACTAACTTTGCTTTATAGGTCTCTACCTTTCCATCTACTCCGATCCTTTTCTTAAAGATCCATTTGCAACCGATAGGTACAATACCTTCAAGCGCATTAACTATGTTTCAAACCTTGTTGGAGTACATAGAATCCATCTCAGAATTCATGGCTTCTTGCCACTTCCCAGAGTCTATACTCATAATAGCCTCCTCATAGGTCTGAGGATCAATATCCTCAACATCCTCTTCTTTAATATGTCTCACATATCTCTCAGGAGGATAGGATACTCTATTAGACCTACGTAAAGTTGAAACTTGTGTATTAGATACCTGAATAGACTCGGGCTGTAGAGTGGTGCTTGAGCTTGGTTCTCCAACCTCGCTCAACTCTATCATTCTCTCACTACCTCCGCCAAGAATGTGTTCCTTCTCAAGGAATACTGCTCTCTTAGCTACAAAGACCTTTTGGTCCTTAAGATGATAGAAATAATACCCACAAGTTTCCTTGAGGTATCCCACAAATTTGCATCACTCTGTCCTTGATTCTAACTTATCGGGGTTGTGTCTTTTAACGTGGGTAGGGCAGCCCCAAATCTTAACAACCTGAAGATCAGACTTCTTCCCTTTCCATATCTCATATGGTGTAGACTCTACCGACTTAGTTGGAACTCTGTTCAGAAGGTAAGCTACGGTCTCTAGGGCATATCCCTAGAATAAGATGGGTAGGTCAGCGAAATTCATCATGGACCGTACCATACCTAGCAGCGTATGATTCCTCCTTCTAGAGACACCATTGAGCTGAGGTGTATAAGGAGGTGTCCATTGGGATAATATCCCATGGTCCTTGAAGAACTGAGTAAACTCTGTACTTAAGTACTCACCTCCTCGATCTGATCGAAGAGTTTTGATACTTTTTCCAGTCTGGTTCTCCACCTCATTCTTATACTCTCTGAATTTCTCAAAAGCCTCAGACTTGTACTTCATTAAGTACACATATCTATACCTTGAGAAATCATCAGTAAAGGTAATGAAGTAGGAGTATCCACTAATGGCATGAGTTGACATCAGTCCACATACATCACTATGTATGAGTTCCAACAACTCAGTGGCTCTCTCTCCAGTTCCACTAAATGGAGAGTTGGTTAGTTTTTCATGAAGGCAAGGCTCACAAGTTGCATATGACTCATAGTTGAATGGATCTAGATATCCATCATTTAGCAATTTTTGAATCATTCTCTCATGGATGTGACCTAGCCTACAATGCCATAGGTATGCACTGTTCACCTCATCTCGTTTCCTCTTAGACACACTTACATTCATGATATGTGGAGTAGTGTCTAGCATAAGCAAACCTTTATGTAATATTCCTCTCGCCAATCTCCCCACGGCTTTGCTAGAATTTACAATAAATTGTAGATGTGATAAGCAATACTAGTATCCAATACCAATGCACTATCACAAGAATCTGACAATTAGAGATTGACCATGAATGTACATGAAGCTTCTTCAAGCTTCTATTTTGCCCTCTCTGCAAGGTACTCTTTGCAGTTCCTCTTCTAGTGCCCATCTTTGCCACAATGGAAGCACTGGCCTTTGTCCTTTGTTGGATCTTTCTTAGCAACCTTTGCTTTACTTGGTCTACCCTTGCCCTTTCCCTTCTTTAGGAACCTTTCTGCTTTCCTTTTCTTTCTGGTCTCACCAGTGTAGAGAACTGACTTCTCTTTCTTAATAGTACTTTCTACCTCCCTCAACATATTGAGGAGATCTGGGAGAGTCACCTCAAGCTTGTTCATATTAAAATTCATTATGAACTGTGAAAAGGAATCTGGTAGGGACTAAGGCACAATATCCACACATAAGTTATCCTCTAGGACCATTCCTAGACCTGTGAGTTTCTCTATCCACTCAATCATCTTTAGGACATGGTTCTGAACCGGTGTCCCCTCAGTCATCCTAGCGTGGAATAAGCTCTTGGATATCTCATATCGCTAAGTCCTTCCCTATTCCTCAAACAATTTGGGGACATGTAGGAGAATGGATCTGGCATCCATCTTTTCATGTTGTCTCTGTAACTCAGGAGTCAGAGAGTCCAACATATAGCACTAAGCAAGAGTGGAGTCATCAATGTACTTCACGTAGTGAGCGATCTCATCCTCGCTTGCCCCTTCTTCGGGCGTAGGCATCACTGTATCAAAGACGTACATGATTTTCTCTGCCTTGAGAATAATTCTCAAGTTATGGAGCCAATCCGTATAATTTGGACTAATGAGGTGGTTGACATTAACTATGCCACATTAGGGATTTGAAAGCGATATTTTCTGAAAATAAAGATACAGCAGAAATGAATAAAATGTATATTTTGCAAGAAATAAACTATCAAGATATTGACTTCTATCTTAATATGCTCCCGCTATTTTACTAACGAGTCACGCAACACCCTTAACATGTGAAACGAAAGTCTCTGGTAGACTTCTAGTGGGGATCAGGATCCAATCAATGTCTTAGTGTAACCTCGAGGGACTCGACCAAACACACTAAGCCTAAAAGGTAGGCAACTCTTGCCGATCACAGCTCTTTGTGATTCTCGTCCTGTTTGGCTTCTGAATCACCATAGTCTTGAGGGACTCGACCAACCATGATGCTCGGTTAAGTCAATACCTTCGTTACAAGATGAGTCTAATTTGATTATATACCCTCGAGGGACTCGACCAAGCATACCATGTCCTCAGGTCACCGATGACATCTCTATGTCGTAAGCAAGATAGCGAATTGCGATATAGGTGAGTCTCGAGGGACTCGACTAACTCAACCTATACCGGGAATCGGTTCCTACTTATAACGATGGAAGGCCACATGGGTCAATCTAATTGCCTCACGTTTACCGACTCAATATTATCGAGAGAGATGTTTCTATGATTTGGTCTCCTAATATGATATGTCACACATATATATATTTAATATATATCTACATCGTATGCAAATATATATACATATCTAATATGTGTATAAGCAATCACACCAGATGATCATGGACCACAACCTAATGTGATTAGGCCTGAGCCAGTAGGCCTAATCACTCACATCAAGATCTATGTGTGTAACAGTGCATCTCCATGCCTTGTGATTGTCAATCTCATCCTCGTCGGTTCAGTCGACATCTCGATGCATCTTCATGCATCGCCATCGTCCGTCTCGTGGGTCCCGCTATCGCATCCACTCTCCCGCTGCGCCTCCTCATGTGATTACAACTTAATCATAGGCAACGATTTTGATGTCAAAAGTTTCAAAAAAACACAACACACGCAGTTCAAAACCAATCATTCGCACGAACAACCTGGCTTTGTTACCACTGTTGGGAAATCTTGGGGGCGACATCACATGCACAGCAGAAGAACAAGAAAACAAAAATCCCCAATTCCCAAAGAGATATTCGTCATCGTGCGAAGATTGGTGTGTAAAATCCGCGAAACTGAAAAAGTGCATATAGAATAGATTGTGTTACATAGGGAGATCGCATATCCTTGTTTCCTTGCAGATCCTTAGGAGAGGGTGAAGGAGGTCAAGTGTCCTCCTCTCTAGTGGTGATCCACACAACAGGGCTACGACGACGCTCCTCAAAACTCCAGGCCTGCTCTGAGGTGGAGAGGGGAAGGAGAATAGGAGAGGCAAGCAAAGGCTCAAGCCTATGAGGCTTTGAATCCCTCCTATTTATAAAGGTCCCCTGTCAAAACCTAATCGATCCTCCCATAGTGGGTATTGGATCTACATCCAATAACCTAAGCCTTTTAGATTAGTTGATCTCTATCCAATAATCTCTCATGGGCTCTTATTGGATCTCGTACATGGGATCCAATAATTCAGGGGCTTATTGGATATCCAATAAGACAAGGACTCCATCGGATATCTCATATCCGAACCTCTACTCATCGCAATGCCTACCATATGTGTGTGACCCTCTAGGCCCAATATCGAGCTGGTTGTGAGTCATAACTATCAGAACTCCTTCTAACTCAGTGAATTATTATCTCTATAATAATTCACTCGACTCATCGACTACGGACGTACTAGGCCACTATGCCGTAGTCCCCAGACGATACAAGGGAATCCAATCCATTGGACCTGTCTATCCTTAGTTATCGTGTACCTATAGTCCCTCATCCATCTAATATCCTAGAGACCGTATATTGAGCATGGTGCTGTCAGACCCATATGGTTTTTACTCGAGTCTCGCTCTAATCGAATTCTCCCGGAGAACTCTTTCTCTTTCAACCCGAATGACCTTGGTCAGGGATTTGTCTAAGAAAGAACACATGGGATATTCCTCTCATGGCGCCGAGAGTGGATGATCCTCTATCGACACTCAATAGCCCTCGTAAGGTCGACTACCACTCTTAATGACCAGTTGTACTAGATCTGGGACAACCAAACTTATAAGTCTGGTATCAAAGAGTGGAGCACTCATACAGGACATCCTTGGTGTCTCAAGTCTAAGGACCAGATATGACACTAGGACTATGGAATCGTTGTTTGACAATAAGGCATCATCAACCATCCAGCATTCCATAAGCGGATCAATCAGTGAACTCATTCTCCAATGAGCACCTGTACTGTATCCCTAGTGTCCCTATATGAGCAGCTATGAGACTCGCTACATCCATCATATGGACGGGTATATTGAGCATGGTGCTGTCAGACCCATATGGTTTTTACTTGAGTCTCACTCTAATCGAATTCTCCCGGAGAACTCTTTCTCTTTCAACCCGAATGACCCTAGTCAGGGATTTGTCTAAGAAAGAACACATGGGATATTCCTCTCATGGCGCCGAGAGTGGATGATCCTCTATCGACACTCAATAGCCCTCGTAAGGTCGACTACCACTCTCAATGACCAGTTGTACTAGATCTGGGACAACCAAACTTATAAGTCTGGTATCAAAGAGTGGAGCACTCATACAGGACATCCTTGGTGTCTCAAGTCTAAGGACCAGATATGACACTAGGACTATGGAATCGTTGTTTGACAATAAGGCATCATCAACCATCCAGCATTCCATAAGCGGATCAATCAGTGAACTCATTCTCCAATGAGCACCTGTACTGTATCCCTAGTGTCCCTATATGAGCAGCTATGAGACTCGCTATATCCATCATATGGACGGGTATACAGCACACCGGTCTGTCCGGTTATCACGATATCTCTCTCAAGTGACCTATGACCGGGATTATTTAGGATATGTGTTTAAAGGTGAATCGATCTCATTTTCATGATCTCATCACGATCCGATTCCCATTGCATAAATCCAAGGACATCACTATATATATATATATATATATATATATATATATATATATATATATATATATATATATGCAATAGTTATAAAATGATATATGCCAAAATATAATAAGCAAAATGATTCTATATCAAGTCACACATGCCATCACTCACGTGATTGGCTTGCTAGGCACCTCTGACTAGTATGAGTCACCTTAGGTCCTTTGTCAAATGCTTTGCTAAGATAAGGTGCATGTGCCTCGAAGCTCCCTTCATCTTTGGCACCATATAGGATGAGTATGCTTTATCAAAATGAGAGACTCATGAAATGACATGATCCAACTCTTGT